>NC_084735.1:5189455-5194455 GCF_033978785.1 Entelurus aequoreus
GTATTGGCATGTGTCGCGATGTTAAGATGTCATCATTGATATGTAAACTATCAGACTGCGTGGTCGCTAGTAGTGGCTTTCAGTAGGCCTTTAACATGAGCAATTTGATCAAAAAGACCAATAAAAGTGAAATAAAAAAACATGCTCCAATGCAGGGGTCACCAACGCGGTGCCCGCGGGCACCAGGTAGCCCGTAAGGACCAGATGAGTAGCCCGCCGGCCTGTTCTAAAAATAGCTCAAATAGCAGCACTTACCAGTGAGCTGCCTCTATTTTTTAAATGTTATTTATTTACTAGCAAGCTGGTCTCGCTTTTCCGACATTTTTAATTCTAAGAGAGACAAAACTCAAAATAGAATTTGAAAATCCAAGAAAATATTTGAAAGACTTGGTCTTCTTTTGTTTAAATAAATTCATTATTTTTTTACTTCGCTTTGCCCGACATTTTTAATTCTAAGAGAGACAAAAGTCAAATAGAATTTGAAAATCCAAGAAAATATTTGAAAGACTTGGTCTTCACTTGTTTAAATAAATTCATTATTTTTTTTTACTTTGCTTTGCCCGACATTTTTGATTCTAAGAGAGACAAAACTCAAATATATAAAATATAAATATATCCATAGCGTTGTTGTTTTTTTTTTTTGTTTTTTTTTAATTTATTTTTTTGTTGTTGTTGTTGTAGTGCTTGCTACCATTTTTCATCATGCCATATATAAATTGTCCTCTGGTCCCCCTGTCAAAAGCTTCTTCTAGCTTATTTGGGGGACCCTTTCACTTACCAATATCTTTAAATGATATTCACTACTATTGAAATTGTTGTATGGTATTGTGAATAAAACTTGAAACTTGAAAAAAAAAAAAAATAGAATTTGAAAATCCAAGAAAATATTTGAAAGACTTGGTCTTCTTTTGTTTAAATAAATTCATTCTTTTTTTTATTACTTTGCTTCTTATAACTTTCAGAAAGACAATTTTAGAGAAAAAATACAACCTTAAAAATGGTTTTAGGATTTTTAAACACATATACCTTTTTACCTTTTAAATTCCTTCCTCTTCTTTCCTGACAATTTAAATCAATGTTCAAGTAAATGTATTTGTTTTATTGTAAAGAATAATAAATACATTTTAATTTAATTCTTCATTTTAGCTTCTGTTTTTTCGACGAAGAATATTTGTGAAATATTTCTTCAAACTTATTATGATTAAAATTCAAAACAATTATTCTGGCAAATCTAGAAAATCTGTAGAATCAAATTTAAATCTTATTTCAAAGTCTTTTGAATTTCTTTTAAAATTTTTGTTCTGGAAAATATAGAAGAAATAATTATTTGTTAGAAATATAGCTCGGTCCAATTTGTTATATATTCTAACCAAGTGCAGATCGAATTTTAACCTATTTAAAACATGTCATCAAAATTCTAAAATTAATCTTAATCAGGAAAAATTACTAATGATGTTCCATAAATTATTATTTTTTATTTTTTTCAAAAATATTTGAATTAGCTAGTTTTTCTCTTCTTTTTTTCGGTTGAATTTTGAATTTTAAAGAGTCAAAATTGAAGATAAACTATGTTTCAAAATTTAATTGTCATTTTTTTGGTGTTTTCTCCTCTGATATAGGAAAAGTAAGCATATTTCCAAGAGGGCGCCAAGTATCAAAATCCATGATTTTTTAAGGTTAAACATACAAAATTGGCTAAAATGTTAGCATGCTAATATAGGAAAAGTTAGCATACTTCTAAGATGGCGCCAAGTATCAAAATCTGTGATTTGTAAGGTTAAACATACAAAATTATCTACAATGTTAGCATAAAACATTAGCATGCTTATATACGAAAAGTTAGCAAACTTCTAAGATGGCGCCGAATATCAAAATCCGTGATTTTTAAGGTTAAACATACAAAATTAGCTACAATGTTAGCATAAAAAGTTAGCATGCGGATATAGGAAAAGTAAGCATACTTCTAAGATGGCGCCAAGTATCAAAATCCATGATTTTTAAGGTTCAACATACAAAATTGGTTGACATTGGTTAAAATTTTGAATTTTAAAGAGTCGAAATTGAAGATAAACTATGTTTCAAAATTTAATTGTCATTTTTTTTGTGTTTTCTCCTCTGATATAGGAAAAGTTAGCATATTTCCAAGATGGCGCCAAGTATCAAAATCCATGATTTTTTAAGGTTAAACATACAAAATTGGCTAAAATGTTAGCATGCTAACATAGGAAAAGTTAGCATACTTCTAAGATGGCGCCAAGTATCAAAATCTGTGATTTTTAAGGTTAAACATACAAAATTATCTACAATGTTAGCATAAAACATTAGCATGCTTATATACGAAAAGTTAGCAAACTTCTAAGATGGCGCCGAATATCAAAATCCGTGATTTTTAAGGTTAAACATACAAAATTAGCTACAATGTTAGCATAAAACATTAGCATGCTTATATACGAAAAGTTAGCAAACTTCTAAGATGGCGCCGAATATCAAAATCCGTGATTTTTAAGGTTAAACATACAAAATTAGCTACAATGTTAGCATAAAAAGTTAGCATGCTGATATAGGAAAAGTAAGCATACTTCTAAGATGGCGCCAAGTATCAAAATCCATGATTTTTAAGGTTAAACATACAAAATTGGTTAAAATTTTGAATTTTAAAGAGTCGAAATTGAAGATAAACTATGTTTCAAAATTTAATTGTCATTTTTTTTGTGTTTTCTCCTCTGATATAGGAAAAGTTAGCATATTTCCAAGATGGCGCCAAGTATCAAAATCCATGATTTTTTAAGGTTAAACATACAAAATTGGCTAAAATGTTAGCATGCTAATATAGGAAAAGTTAGCATACTTCTAAGATGGCGCCAAGTATCAAAATCTGTGATTTTTAAGGTTAAACATACAAAATTATCTACAATGTTAGCATAAAACATTAGCATGCTTATATACGAAAAGTTAGCAAACTTCTAAGATGGCGCCGAATATCAAAATCCGTGATTTTTAAGGTTAAACATACAAAATTAGCTACAATGTTAGCATAAAAAGTTAGCATGCTGATATAGGAAAAGTAAGCATACTTCTAAGATGGCGCCAAGTATCAAAATCCATGATTTTTAAGGTTCAACATACAAAATTGGTTAAAATTGGTTAAAATTTTGAATTTTAAAGAGTCGAAATTGAAGAAAAAACTATGTTTCAAAATTTAATTGTCATTTTTTTTGTGTTTTCTCCTCTGATATAGGAAAAGTTAGCATATTTCCAAGATGGCGCCAAGTATCAAAATCCATGATTTTTTAAGGTTAAACATACAAAATTGGCTAAAATGTTAGCATGCTAATATAGGAAAAGTTAGCATACTTCTAAGATGGCGCCAAGTATCAAAATCTGTGATTTTTAAGGTTAAACATACAAAATTATCTACAATGTTAGCATAAAACATTAGCATGCTTATATACGAAAAGTTAGCAAACTTCTAAGATGGCGCCGAATATCAAAATCCGTGATTTTTAAGGTTAAACATACAAAATTAGCTACAATGTTAGCATAAAAAGTTAGCATGCTGATATAGGAAAAGTAAGCATACTTCTAAGATGGCGCCAAGTATCAAAATCCATGATTTTTAAGGTTCAACATACAAAATTGGTTAAAATTGGTTAAAATTTTGAATTTTAAAGAGTCGAAATTGAAGAAAAAACTATGTTTCAAAATTTAATTGTCATTTTTTTTGTGTTTTCTCCTCTGATATAGGAAAAGTTAGCATATTTCCAAGATGGCGCCAAGTATCAAAATCCATGATTTTTTAAGGTTAAACATACAAAATTGGCTAAAATGTTAGCATGCTAATATAGGAAAAGTTAGCATACTTCTAAGATGGCGCCAAGTATCAAAATCTGTGATTTGTAAGGTTAAACATACAAAATTATCTACAATGTTAGCATAAAACATTAGCATGCTTATATACGAAAAGTTAGCAAACTTCTAAGATGGCGCCGAATATCAAAATCCGTGATTTTTAAGGTTAAACATACAAAATTAGCTACAATGTTAGCATAAAAAGTTAGCATGCTGATATAGGAAAAGTAAGCATACTTCTAAGATGGCGCCAAGTATCAAAATCCATGATTTTTAAGGTTCAACATACAAAATTGGTTAAAATCTCATAAAATGTTAGCATGCTAACATTACCATGCTGATATAGGAGAAGTTAGCATATTTCCAAGATGGCGCCAAGTATCAAAATCCGTCATTTTTAAGGTTAAACATACAAAATTGGTTAAAATTGGTTAAAATTTTGAATTTTAAAGAGTCGAAATTGAAGATAAACTATGTTTAAAAATTTAATTGTCATTTTTTTCCGTGTTTTCTCCTCTTTTAAACCGTTCAATTAAGTTAATCAAATAAAAAAAACAGCATTCCCTCTCATGTGATATTGCTTAATTAACATGAATGATGTGCACTTTAACAACTAGGCTTACAACTATACCTAACATATAAAGGGGTGGAAAAGTGACTATTACCTGCAGGGCAAACATTAGCTAACCAGAAGGCAATAACAATGTCAACAAAAAACACCTG
The DNA here is from genome assembly GCF_033978785.1 of Entelurus aequoreus. NCBI lineage: Eukaryota > Metazoa > Chordata > Actinopteri > Syngnathiformes > Syngnathidae > Entelurus > Entelurus aequoreus. Next base: position 5,194,028 of record NC_084735.1, read on the forward strand.
CTTAAAGGATCTAATACAAATGTCCCTGAGGAATGTGAGGTGGGAGTACTGTAATTACCTAACGTTACATTATTATTTTCCATAACAATTTAGTCCCCTCCACAATATTAACCCGACGTTAAAACAGAACTAGCTATTTATGGATTAGCAATTGCCGAATCATGTAACATTAGCTTAATGCTAAAAAGCCAGGTTACTATCACATTCTGTAACAGACAAATAATTTCATATAGGCTAACAATAATGGATTAGATTTATATCGCGCTTTTTCTATTGTTAGATACTCAAAGCGCTCACAGAGAAGTGGGAACCCATCATTCATTCACACCTGGTGGTGGTAAGCTACATTTGTAGCCACAACTGCCATGGGGTAGACTGACGGAAGCGAGGCTGCCAGTTTGCACCTACGGCCCCTCCAACCACCACCT
>NC_084735.1:5199455-5211955 GCF_033978785.1 Entelurus aequoreus
AGGGCATTGTAGAACTATGAATATTACCATTAATTTGAAAGGGAATTTCCTGGAAATGTGGGAATTTTGGAAAATATTATTTTAGCACAATTGTCCTACATGACATGAATGGGTTGGTATTTAATTTTTTTTAGAATCGGTTGAAAACTGTTGACATGGTAACAGTTTAAATTTAGAAATGGTATTTTGGAAATCCTGGAATTTCGGGAAAACTGGAAAATTGGACAAGAAAAACTATGCAAAATTTTGCTGTCTCAACTAAGAGGAATGTTTTGAAGGTGGAACGGTTGGATTTGGTTGAAAAACGTGGACTGTGAAAACTTTCCAGTAAAAGGTGGAAAATAGGGCTTTTGGAAAACTGGGAATTCCTGGAATTTTTTTGAACTTGTAAAATGGTAGTTTTATTGTCCACGGTGAAGTGGAGTGTGTTGAAAGTGGAACAGTTCAAATCGGATGAGAAATGTGGGCAATTCAGTCGATTGTATATTGCCCATTCATTGTCAATGGGGGGAAATTCCTGGAAATTCCAGGAAAACCGGGAATTTTGGGAAAGGGAACACATGTTCTGCCTTAGAGATCTTGGAAGAGTAGTGTGTGTGGATGGTTGAACGGTCCGGATCGGGTAAAAAAGTTTTTGCAATTTTAGGGCATTGTAGAACTATGAATATTACCATTTATTTGAAAGGGAATACCCTGGAAATGTGGGAATTTTGGAAAATATTATTTTAGCACAATTGTCCTAGATGACATGAATGGGTTGGTATTGGAAATTTTTTGGAATCGGTTGAAAACTGTTGACGTAGTCACAGTTTGAATTTAGAAATGGTATTTTGGAAATCCTGGAATTTCGGGAAAACTGGAAAATTGGCCGAAAAAAACTAAGCAAAATGTTGCTGTCTCAACTAAGAGGGATGTTTTGAAGGTGGAACGGTTGGATTTGGTTGAAAAACGTGGACTGTGAAAACTTTCCAGTAAAAGGTGGAAAATAGAGCTTTTGGAAAACTGGGAATTCCTGGAATTTTTTTGGGACTTGGAAAATGGTAGTTTGATTGTCCAAGGTGACATTTTTATGGGAGAGGAATAATAATAAATGGATGATTTTTTTTTGGTGTAGAATAACAATTGTGTGAATGCTTGAGCAGTCGGTATCGGCCGATATCACCACTTACAGCGTGATACGGTTGTCAGCCATGAGGTGGTTATCCTTCAAGCACGTGAGATGAAAGCTGATGGTGGTAGAAGGTGTGGCTGGCAGAGGTCCAGCTGCTGTGTGGGCTCTGTAAACAAACATTGTTTTCCCATCTGATTGATATTCACCATGGTATCAGTGTTCCATGGGGCAGGTGCAGGGCCACATCTACATCGGCCCCCTTATGCAAATCCCAGGAGACGCAGACACGGTTGCTAGTTTCAACCAATGCCCTTCATGGTACCAAGACCAACTGTGCAGACAATTGTTCGTAAGTATAAAGTGCATGGCACAGTTTTGTCACTGCCACGATCAGGAAAAAAAACCCCGCAAGCTATCACCTGCTGCTGAGAGAATATTGGTCAGGATGATCAACCGAGAACCACCAAAGAGCAGGTCTGCAATAAGAGATGTTCGATAATGGCTTTTTTGCCGATATCCGATATCGTCCAACTCTTAATTACCGATTCCGATATCAACCGATACCGATATATACAGTCGTGGAATTAAAACATTATTATGCCTAATTTTGTTGTGCTGCATTAAACAATGTAACAAGGTTTTCCAAAATAATAGGGTAGCGGGGGGGGGGGGGGGGGTATATATTGTAGCGTCCCGGAAGATGTTTAGTGCTGCAAGGGCTTCTGGGTGTTTGTTCTGTTGTGTTACGGTGCGGATGTTCTCCCGAAATGTGTTTTGTCGTTCTTGTTTGGTGCGGGTTCACAGTGTGGGCGCATATTTGTAACAGTGTTCAAGTTGTTTATACGGCCACCCTCAGTGTGACCTGTATGGCTGTTGACCAAGTATGCGTTGCATTCACTTGTGTGTGTGGGAAAAGCCGTAGATATTATGTGACTGGGCCGGCACGCAAAGGCAGTGCCTTTAAGGTACCGGTCCGCGGACCGATTGGTACCAGGCCGCACAAGAATTTAAAAAATTTTTTTTTTTTTTTTTTTTTTTTTTTTAATGAAATCAACATAAAAAACACAATATATACATTATATATCAATATAGATCAATACAGTCTGCAGGGATACAGTCCGTAAGCACACATGGTTGTATTTATTTATGTAAAAAAAAAATAAAAAAATGATTTTTTAATTTTTTAAATAATACACCCCCCCCCTCCCCTCCCGCCCCCTCCCCACCGGTCCGTGGGACAACTTTTCAAGCGTTGACCGGTCCGCAGCTACAAAAAGGTTGGGGACCACTGCTCTACACCAGTGGTCCCCAACCACCGGGCCGGTACCGATTGGTACCAGGCCGCACAATAATTTAAAAAAAAATAATAAATTTTTTTTTTTTTTTTACTGAAATCAACATAAAAAACACAATATATACATTATATATCAATATAGATCAATACAGTCTGCAGGGATACAGTCCGTAAGCACACATGATTGTATTAATTTATGTAAAAAAAAAAAATTTTTTTTTTTTTTAATAATACACCCCCCCCCCCCCCAACCCAATTCGGGAGTCTCCCGGGAAAATCGGAAAATTAACGTATTGCGAGAATCAGTTTGAATCGAGAATCGATTCTGAATGGAATCGTCACCCCCAGGAATTGGATCGAATCGTTAGGTGCCCAAAGATTCACACCTCAACTATTAATTACCGTAATTTCCGGACTATAAGCCGCACCAGCTAAATTTAGGGGAAAATACAGATTGCTCCATATATAAGCCGCACCCGACTATAAGCCGCAGGGTTTTGATGTGTAATTAGCGTAGTATATAGGGGTTCCTGCTACCACGGAGGGGATTGTCGGGACAGAGATGACTGTTTGGGAACGCAAAGCGTCCCATTTATTAACAATAAATCTTTCAATCATTCAATCAAACTTTCACATCTTTGACATGGCGAACAGCATTCGTGCAGAGTACAAATAATACAACGCTGCAAAGTAATACAAAGTGCTCGCCTGTACGTTGTCAAAATTACCAGCCTGCCGGTATATGAAAAGTCAGTCTTTAATCATTGTGTCATCGTCTTCCTCCTGCGTACTAAAACCACCGAAATCCTCTTCGTCGGCGTCGGAGAAGAACAGGCCGTAAATAAGCCGCACCCTTGTATAAGCCGCAGGGACCAGAACGAGGGGGAAAAGTAGCCGCTTATAGTCCGGAAATTACGGTAACTCGTATTTAGGGATGTCCGATATTATCGGCCGATAAATGCGTTAAAATGTAATATCGGAAATTATCGGTATCGGTTTTTTTTATTATCTGTATCGTTTTTTTTATTTTATTTTTATTTTTTTATTAAATCAACATAAAAAACACAAGGTACACTTACAATTAGTGCACCAACCCAAAAACCTCCCTCCCCCATTTCTTTCTGTTATCAATATTGTGGTTCCTACATTATATATCAATATATATCAATACAGTCTGCAAGGGATACAGTCCGTAAGCACACATGATTGTGCGTGCTGCTGCTCCGCTAATAGTACTAACCTTTAACAGTTAATTTTACTCATTTTCATTCATTACTAGTTTCTATGTAACTGTTTTAATATTGTTTTACTTTCTTTTTTATTCAAGAAAATGTTTTTAATTTAGTTATCTTATTTTATTATTATTTTTTAAAAAGTACCTTATCTTCACCATACATGGTTGTCCAAATTAGGCATAATAATGTGTTAATTCCACGACTGCATATATCGGTTGATATCGGTATCGGTTGATACCGGTATGGGTAATTAAAGAGTTGGACAATATCGGATTATCGGATATCGGCAAAAAGCCATTATCGGACATCCCTACTCGTATTAGGTTTTATGCAGCACCGTTGTTGTTTTACTTATCTAAAAAAAAAAAAAAATTAAGTAATGAGATGCAATTTCAGTGTTATTTGCATTCATAAGAAGAAATAACGAAGGCCATCCTTTTTGATTTCAACTATTTCCCCACATGGGGACTACAAAGTGTTTCATTCCATGACTGGAACAACAACAACAACAACAACAAGTGCTGGCTTCAGCCCTACTTGTTGACAGTATGCATAAATCACACCCTACTGCAATGACACAAAGTCCCCCCAAAATGACAATTCTTGTTTTTAGACCTCAAAATGCTGGAACTAGAACACATCACCACAAGGCTTACAATGAATGAGACATGTTGAAGTCCATTAAACTTTGGAGCACAACAGCAAAAATCCCTTTGAGCCTTCTTGCAGAATATCTGACATATATTAGGAATAAATCTTAAAAGTCTGGATCATTCACGCTCCAACTTTCTTTCCGCTTACCTGTTTGCCTGCGGACGCCAGGAAGGAGCTGACACCATCTCCATCAGGAACTTGCTTGCTTTTTTTTAGTTGCAGTGTTCACATGCGAGCTGCAGCAGACATGGTATCGTCCCTTCTTGATGGAGCACGTTGAAGCTCAAGCTGAAGCGTGCAGCCTCCAGTCCCTGCCTGGCTGCACCGCCCCCGTCTCCTCCCACTCCTGCAGCACGGCCGCTTCACTCCCGAGGACAAAACGCGAAAAAACAACCCTGCCAAAGAATATATGAACAAAAACGTATCATTATTCAGTCCTGGTCCAGTAAAAAAAAAAAAACACACAAAAAAGCTGGTGCATGTCAGTATTTATGGTGTAGAGCAGTGGTCCCCAACCGGTGGTGGGAAAAATAAAAAAAATATATATATATATATATTTTTTTACATAAATAAATACAATCATGTGTGCTTACGGACTGTATCCCTGCAGACTGTATTGATCTATATTGATATAGAATGTATATATTGGGTTTTTTATGTTGATTTCATTAAAAAAAAAAAAAAAAAAAAAAAAAAACAATTTTTTAAATTTTTTTTACATAAATAAATACAATTTTAAAATTTAAATTTAAAAAAACAAAACAATTTTTTTTTTTTTTTTTACATAAATAAATACAATTTTAAAATTTAAATTTAAAAAAACAAAACAATTTTTTTTTTTTTTTACATAAATAAATACAATCATGTGTGCTTACGGACTGTATCCCTGTAGACTGTATTGATCTATATTGATATAGAATGTATATGTTGTGTTTTTTATGTTGATTTCATTTTAAAAAAATAAAAAAATAAAAAAAATAAAAAAAAAATAAAAAAAATTAAATTCTTGTGCGGCCTGGTACCAATCGGTCCGCGGACCGGTACCGGGCCGCGGCCCGGTGGTTGGGGACCACTGGTGTAGAGCAGTGGTCCCCAACCTTTTTGTAGCTGCGGACCGGTCAACACTTGAAAATTTGTCCCACGGACCGGTGGTGGGGGTGGGGGTGTATTTTAAAAAAAAAAAAATTTTTTTTTTTTTTTACATAAATAAATACAATCATGTGTGCTTACGGACTGTATCCCTGCAGACTGTATTGATCTATATTGATATAGAATGTATATATTGTGTTTTTTATGTTGATTTCATTTTTTTTTTTAAAATAAAAAAATAAAAATAAAAACAATTTAAATTATTGTGCGGCCCGGTACCAATCGGTCCGCGGACCGGTATCGGGCCGCGGCCCGGTGGTTGGGGACCACTGGTGTAGAGAAGTGGTCCCCAACCTTTTTGTCCCACGGACCGGTTTTTTTTTGTCATAAAAAAATACAATCATGTGTGCTTACGGACTGTATCCCGGCAGACTGTATTGATCTATATTGATATATAATGTAGGAACCACAAATATTAATAACAGCAAGAAACAACCCTTTTGTGTGAATGAGCGTGAATGAGTGTAAATGGGGGAGGGAGGTTTTTTGGGTTGGTGCACTAATTGTAAGTTCATCTTGTGTTTTGTATGTTAATTTAATAAAAATAAAAAATAAAAAAAAACTTTTTTTTTAAATTTGTTGTGCGGCCCGGTACCAATGGATCCACGGACCGGTACAGGGCCGCGGCCCGGTGGTTGGGGACCACTGGTGTAGAGCACGATGATCTGCCAATAGAACAAGAACATTTGGCTTGTCAAGACTTTCCAAAACAAGTAAAATTAGCTAATGAACCCAAAAATATGTTAAAATTAGGGATGTCCGATAATGGCTTTTTGCCGATATCCGATATTGTCCAACTCTTTAATTACCGATACCGATATCAACCGATATATGCAGTCGTGGAATTAACACATTATTATGCCTAATTTGGACAACCAGGTATGGTGAAGATAAGGTACTTTTAAAAAAAATTAGTAAAATAAGATAAATAAATTAAAAACATTTTCTTGAATAAAAAAGAAAGTACAACAATATAAAAACAGTTACATAGAAACTAGTAATTAATGAAAATGAGTAAAATGAACTGTTAAAGGTTAGTACTATTAGTGGAGCAGCAGCACGCACAATCATGTGTGCTTACGGACTGTATCCCTTGCAGACTGTATTGATATATATTGATATGTAATGTAGGAACCAGAATATTGATAACAGAAAGAAAAAACCCTTTTGTGTGAATGAGTGTGAATGGGGGGAGGGAGGTTTTTTGGGTTGGTGCACTAATTGTAAGTGTATCTTGTGTTTTTTATGTGGATTTAATTTTTAAAAAAAAATAAAATAAAAATTTTTAAAAAACGATACCGATAATAAAAAAACCGATACTGATAATTTCCGATATTACATTTTAACGCATATATCGGCCGATATTATCGGACATCTCTAGTTAAAATAAGTATATTCTCACTAATAACAACTGTACTACTATACGAGTACCTATTTTCTATTGTTTCATTGAAAATAAAACAGCAAAGTCCATTTGGCTGTCATCTGTTTCAACTATGACACACAATTGTGTCAAAGTCATGATTTTTTTTGTCATGCTTGATATAAGAAATGATGACTTTAAAAAAGTAGTTTTCTACTTGTGAGTGTTGATGACACAGCTTTGCAACAGCTGATATTCTAGTTTCAAGCATGTTTTACTCAATATAGCTCATCAAATATCAGCCACAAGCTGTAATATCTTACTGACATCATTTAGGACCAAAACACTTCAAACAAGTAAAACACTCTAACAAAAAATCTGCTTAGTGAGAAGAACACGTGGCTTGGCATTGTCTTGCTGAAATAAGCAGGGGCGTCCATGGTTACGTTGCTTAGATGGCAACATATGTTGCTCCAAAACCTGTATGTACCTTTCAGCATTAATGGCGTCTTCACCATGTTTTGTGCACTAACACACCCCCATACCATCACACATGCTGCCTTTTACACTTTGCGCCTAGAACAATCCGGATGGTTCTTTTCCTCTTTGGTCCGGAGGACACGACGTCCACAAGTTTCCAAAAACAATTTGAAATGTGGACTCGTCAGAACACTTTTCCACTTTGTATCAGTCCATCTTAGATGAGCTCAGGCCCAGCGAAGCCGACGGCGTTTCTGGGTGTTGTTGACAAACGGTTTTCGCCTTGCATAGGAGAGTTTTAACTTGCACTTACAGATGTAGCGACCGACTGTAGTTACTGACAGTGGGTTTCTGAAGTGTTCCCGAGCCCATGTGGTGATATCCTTTACACACTGATGTGGCTTGTTGATGCAGTACAGCCTGAGGGATGGAAGGTCACGGGCTTAGCTGCTTACGTGCAGTGATTTCTACAGATTCTCTGAACCCTTTGATGATATTACAGAGCGTAGATGGTGAAATCCCTAAATTCCTTGCAATAGCTGGTTGAGAAAGGTATATATATATATATATATATATATATATATATATATATATATATATATATATATATATATATATATATATATATATATATACATATTATATATATATTTATTAGGGATGTCCGATAATGGCTTTTTGCCGATATCCCGATATTGTCCAACTCTTTAATTACCGATACCGATATCAACCGATACCGATATATACAGTCGTGGAATTAACACATTATTATGCCTAATTTGGACAACCAGGTATGGTGAAGATAAGGTCCTTTTCTTAAAAAATTAATAAAATAAAAGATAAATAAATAAATAAATTTAAAAAAAATTGTTGAATAAAAAAGAAAGTAAAACAATATAAAAACAGTTACATAGAAACTAGTAATTACAGAAAATGAGTAAAATGAAGTGTTAAAGGTTAGTACTATTAGTGGAGCAGCAGCTTACGGACTGTATCCCTTGCAGACTGTATTGATATATATGTATATGTATTTATATGACATAATTTTTTTATATACTATTATTATTATTATTATTAAACATACAGTAAGTAATAAGAGGGGTGGGAGTACATAAGTGTTTACTTCTTCTCACTCCTTTTCGGATATGTTTACATTAATGTTTATTTTCATTTCTTGTTTCTTTTGCTTTTTATTATTATTATTATTATTATTATTATTATTGTTTTTGTTATTCATTCTTGAATGGCTTTTTTGTTGGGTTTTTTTCAAAATTTGTTGTTTTTGTTTTGTCTACATATTCGAAATAAACATGAAAATGAAATGAATGAAAAATGAAATGAATGAATATATATTGATATATAATGTAGGAAGCAGAATATTAATAACAGAAAGAAACAACCCTTTTGTGTGAATGAGTGTGAATGGGGGGAGGGAGGTTTTTTGGGTTGGTGCACTAATTGTAAGTGTATCTTGTGTTTTTTATGTGGATTTAATTAAAAAAATAAATAAATAAAAATAAATAAATAAAATTAAAAAAGCGATACCGATAATAAAAAACCTGATACCGATATTTTCCGATATTACATTTTAAAGCATTTATCTCATCTCTAATATTTATATATATACTATATTCCTCGCTCACTAATTGACTGAAAGAGCACGCACTTGGCGCGATGATGTCATGTTATCGATGGGAAAATGCATTTTTAGACCATATGATTTGCCTGAGCGTTGCCTTTTTGCCTTTCCATTAATGATTTGCCTGAGCGTTGCCTTTTTGCCTTTCCATTAAGAAATATAAACTAGTTTTAAGTGTAAGTTTGCTGGTTTCAAAAATATTTGAAAATACTACGCGGTCATTAGTTTGGGCACTTCCGGGTTGAGACAATTGAGAAGTAGACAAGTTGTGTTAGCTCCTTGAAGCCTTGGAAAAGATACGTCTGTAAGTAAACTGTTGAACTTGTTTATGTAACTCAATATTAATGCGGAAAGTGGTTAAGTTTGATATGTTTATTGAAAAACGATTTTTGTGCACTGTTTCAGTGGATGTTTTGAGGACTTAAAATGGCTGCCAGTCGTGTATTCCCACCATCGAAATAGTTTCAACACTCAGAAGTATTTGTTTGATGATAGTACTGTATATTTGTGTGAAGCATTTTAAAGCATTTATCCCATCTCTAATATTTATATATATACTATATTCCTCGCTCACTAATTGACTTAAAGAGCACGCACTTGGCGTGATGATGTCATGTTATCGATGGGAAAATGCATTTTTAGACCATATGATTTGCCTGAGCGTTGCCTTTTTGCCTTTCCATTAATGATTTGCCTGAGCGTTGCCTTTTTGCCTTTCCATTAAGAAATATAAACTAGTTTTAAGTGTAAGTTTGCTGGTTTCAAAAAATGTAATGCCGAGCGCATATCATTATGTCAAGATAATGGCACTAGCATTTACTTCATTTAAGAACATTTTTCAACATATTGAGAAAAAAGGTCTCATGTTTGTTTTTGCTATCAAGAAAAGTGCACTTGTTATTAGTGAGAATGTACTTATTTGAAGGTATTTTGGGGTTCATTGAGGTTAGCTAATTAGACTTGTTTTGGAAAGTCTTGACAAGGCAAATTTTCTTGTTCTATTGGCAGATAATTTTGCTTAGTTCAAGTAAAATACCCCTCATTTTTGTATTTTTTGCCCTTGTTTTTGAACACTGACTTTTTGCAGTGTAGAGCACGTGTCTGGCCGACAGGGGGCGCAGTGACGACCGTCACTTTCAGGCGATCTCAATTATTGGTGACGACCGGTTGCCATGTTTGCTACCAACTTTGAGCTGACGCTGTGTTCGCAGTGATGGGCAAGCTACTTGGAAAATGTAGTAAGCTAAGCTCCAAGTTACTCTCCATTAAATGTAGCTAAGCTACAGGGGAAGTGTAGCAAGCTACTACTTAAAAGCTGCATTTAACGGCATTTCTACAAAACCCAAAAACCGGTGAAGTTGTCACGTTGTGTAAATGGTAGGGGTGTAACGGTACACAAACATTTCGGTTCGGTACGTACCTCGGTTTAGAGGTCACGGTTCGGTTCATTTTCGGTACAGTAAGAAAACAACAAAATATACATTTTTGGGTTATTTATAGCAGTGGTCCCCAACCTTTTTGTAGCTGCGGACCGGTCAACGCTTGAAAATGGTGGTGGTGGTGGGGGTGTATTTAAAAAAAAAAAAAAAAAAAAAAAAAAAATTTTTTTTTTTACATAAATAAATACAATCATGTGTGCTTACGGACTGTATCCCTGCAGACTGTATTGATCTATATTGATATAGAATGTATATATTGTGTTTTTTATGTTGATTTCATAAAAAAAATAAAAAAAATAAATTCTTGTGCGGCCCGGTACCAATCGGTCCGCGGACCGGTACCGGGCCGCGGCCCGGTGATTGGGGACCACTGATTTATAGGGATGTCCGATAATGGCTTTTTGCCGATATCCGATATGCCGATATTGTCCAACTCTTTAATTACCGATACCGATATCAACCGATACCGATATCAACCGATATATACAGTCGTGGAATTAACACATTATTATGCCTAATTTGGACAACCGGGTATGGTGAAGATAAGGTACTTTTTAAAAAAATTAATCAAATAAAACAAGATAAATAAATTAAAAACATTTTCTTGAATAAAAAAGAAAGTCAAACAATATAAAAACAGTTACATAGAAACTAGTAATTAAAGAAAATTTGTAAAATTAACTGTTAAAGGTTAGTACTATTAGTGGAGCAGCAGCACGCACAATCATGTGTGCTTACGGACTGTATCCCTTGCAGACTGTATTGATATATATTGATATATAATGTAGGAAGCAGAATATTGATAACAGAAAGAAACAACCCTTTTGTTTGAATGAGTGTGAATGGGCTGGATTGGTGCACTAATTGTAAGTGTATCTTGTGTTTTTTATGTGGATTTAATAAAAAAAAACAAAAAACAAAAAACAAAAAACGATACTGATAATAAAAAAAAACGATACCGATAATTTCCGATATTACATTTTAACGCATTTATCGGCCATCTCTAGTTATTTATTTACCAAATTTGCAAAATCTTCCACCAAAAATATTTTTCTTGGTGTAATATTTGATGTGAAGTAATGGGAACCTTGGATAGGTCAATAATTCATAATAACATTGATTTTGATTCAATATTATAATTTGAGCAATTACAGGTTGAAAGAAAAAAAAAACAGCTTGGTTTATTAGTCAACATTGCAACTTTTTCTATATTACATTTCACCTTTAAGCTTTTTTATTTCACTTTTGTTATGTTTTTGTTTATTTTAATAGTATTTTTAGAATGTGCCGTGGGCCGCAAATGGCCTCCGGGGCACACTTTTGACACCCCTGCTATAGATAATAAAAAATCTATGGCTAAAAAGCAGAGCCTGGCGACGCATGCGCGTTTATCATAACTAGGGATGATGTTCGAAATCGGTTCTCCCGGTTGTTCGATAAGAAAAGAACCGATTCCATGGACTCAAATCCCTTTTTGAGAACCGGCTCCCGTTATCGAGGCCACTATAGTAAAGAAAAAGAGTTGGTTCTTTATTCGAATCCCTTCCCACGCACAGGAAATGCCCTGTGGGTCACCTGCAATGTTATGCCCATTTGATTGTAGACTCTTACTGACACCTTGTGGCGATTTGAAAATACTACGCGGTCATTAGTTTGGGCACTTCCGGGTTGAGACAATTGAGAAGTAGACAAGTTGTGTTAGCTCCTTGAAGCCTTGGAAAAGATAAGTCTGTAAGTAAACTGTTGAACTTGTTTATGTAACTCAATATTAATGTGGAAAGTGGTTAAGTTTGATATGTTTATTGAAAAACGATTTTTGTGCACTGTTTCAGTGGATGTTTTGAGGACTTAAAATGGCTGCCAGTCGTGTATTCCCACCATCGAAATAGTTTCAACACTCAGAAGTATTTTTTTGATGATAGTACTGTATATTTGTGTGAAGCTAATATTTACATATTGTGTATTACATTTCAGTATGTTCATTGAATCACATAGCTTATACGTTTGTCATTGTGTGTATTTCAGTTTAAAAAAATAAAATAAAATAACAGTCCAGTGCAAGACAAAAGTAAAGATAGGAAAAGACAAAGCAAGATCAACAACAATAAAGAGCCTAAATGGATTAATCTGCTTTGG
>NC_084735.1:5216955-5274455 GCF_033978785.1 Entelurus aequoreus
CCATTACCTCCCTGCTTGGCACTCAGCATGAAGGGTTGGAATTGGGAGTTAAATTACCAGAAATGATACCCGGGCGCAGACACCGCTGCTGCTCACTGCTCCCCTCACCTATGATCAAGGGTGATGGGGCAAATGCAGAGAATAATTTCGCCACACCTAGTGTGTGTGTGACAATCAGTGGTACTTTAATTTTAACTCTTAGACCAGTTGATCTGCCGTTTCTTTTCTTTTCTGCTCTGTCCCCCTCTCCCTCATGAAGGGGGGGGGGGGGCACAGGTCCGGTGGCCACGGATGAAGTGCTGGCTGTCCAGAGTCGGGACCCGGGGTGGACGGCTCGCCTGTGCATCGGTTGGGGACATCTCTGCGCTGCTGACCTGTCTCCGCTCGGGATGGTCTCCTGCTGGCCCAACTATGGACTGGACTCTCACACTATTACGTTAGATCCACTATGGACTGGACTCTCACTATTATGTTAGATCCACTATGGACTGGACTCTCACTATTATGTTAGATCCACTATGGACTGGACTCTCACTACTATGTTAGATCCACTATGGACTGGACTGTCACTATTATGTTAGATCCACTATGGACTGGACTCTCACACTATTATGTTAGATCCACTATGGACTGGACTCTCACTATTATGTTAGATCCACTATGGACTGGACTCTCACTATTATGTTAGATCCACTATGGACTGGACTCTCACACTATTATGTTAGATCCACTATGGACTGGACTCTCACTATTATGTTAGATCCACTATGGACTGGACACACACTATTATGTTAGATCCACTATGGACTGGACTCTCACTATTATGTTAGATCCACTATGGACTGGACTCTCACTACTATGTTAGATCCACTATGGACTGGACTGTCACTATTATGTTAGATCCACTATGGACTGGACTCTCACACTATTATGTTAGATCCACTATGGACTGGACTCTCACACTATTATGTTAGATCCACTATGGACTGGACTCTCACACTATTATGTTAGATCCACTATGGACTGGACTCTCACACTATTATGTTAGATCCACTATGGACTGGACTCTCACACTATTATGTTAGATCCACTATGGACTGGACTCTCACACTATTATGTTAGATCCACTATGGACTGGACTCTCTCACTATTATGTTATCTCCACTATGGACTGGACTCTCACACTATTATGTTAGATCCACTATGGACTGGACTCTCACACTATTATGTTAGATCCACTATGGACTGGACTCTCACTATTATGTTAGATCCACTATGGACTGACAAATTTGGAAAATTGCCAAAAAGTTCCTTATTGTTGTATAGTTGCAAACTGCTGGTTGACGTGCTAACTAAAATGTATTTGCATGTATGCATTTGAGCTGGTATCGTTGCGATACCATGTGCATTAAGCCTCGCCCTGAGGTCAAGCGGCATGTGACCGGCTCAACAAAGAGGAGGGCTTCGGGGAGAACATAAGACTTAAGTCTTGACAAGTGAAAGCGTGGCAGTGTTTCTTGGAGGACTTGGGATGTGGCGGGTCGCGGTTGTTACTTTCACGCTCATTTGGGCGCCCTCCCTCCAACAGTTCCCTCGCCCTTGCGCCACCCGCCAAGCCCTGCTCGCCAAGGAGTGCTGCCCACCTTGGGAAGGGGACGGCTCGGCCTGCGGGGCCAGCACCGGCCGGGGCTTCTGCCAAGACGTGGCGGCATCGGACGCCCCGGACGGTCCCCGGTTTCCCTTCAGCGGCGTGGACGACCGGGAGAAGTGGCCGTCGGTCTTCTTTAACCGCACCTGCCGGTGCACGGGAGACTTCATGGGTTTCGACTGTCGAGACTGCAAGTTTGGCTACTTTGGCGAGAACTGCGAGCAGAGGAGGGAATCCCTCAGGAGGAACATATTCCACTTGTCCCGCCGCGAGAGACTCCGACTGGTGTCCTATCTGAACCTGGCCAAGACCACGGTCAGCAGCGACTACGTGGTGCCCACGGGGACCTACCGGGAGATGGACAGCGGCTCTAACCCCATGTTCGCCAACGTGTCCGTGTACGACGTCTTCGTGTGGATGCACTACTACGTGTCCCGCGACGCTCTGCTGGGCGGGCCGGGCAACGTGTGGACGGACGTGGACTTTGCCCACTGGGGGCCGGCGTTCCTGCCGTGGCATCGCGTTTACCTGCTGCATTGGGAGCGTGAGATTGGTAGGCTGGTCGGGGACGCCGGCTTCTCCATTCCCTACTGGGACTGGAGGGACACGCAGGAATGCGACGTGTGCACGGACGAGCTGATGGGGGGACAAAGCACGCGGGACCCCAGTTTGCTAAGTCCTGGTTCTGTCTTCTCGTCTTGGAGGGTAAGTGAAATAAAACGTCACCATTTTTTCCATTTGCACAACAAAAATGTGTACGTGTGCTTTTTGCGCCACCAGGTGCTGTGCTCCCAAGCGCAGGACTACAACAACCGGGGTGTCCTGTGCGACGCTCGGGCGGAGGGCCCGTTGCTGCGCAACCCGGGCAACCACGACCGCAATGTGGTGGAGCGGCTGCCCACCTCCGCCGACGTGGCGTTCACCCTCAGCTTGGCCAACTACGACACGGGCACCATGGACCGCACGGCCAACATGAGCTTCAGGAACACCATAGAAGGTCAGGGAACCTTTAATGAACTTACCGTATTTTTCCGACCATAAGGCGCACTTAACCCTTGCGTAATGTTCATATTGTTGTTACTCAGCCAGTGTTTGTGGGTCTGATGGATGTTTACTTTATCCCAATAAACATCTGTTTAGTATTTTAACACAAAAGTGTTTGATTGTGAGGCATTAAAAGCCACAAAATGCAACGGGTCCATCAGACCCACAAACGCTGGCTGAGTAACAACAACATGAACGTTGCACGGAAAATTTGTGTTTCTGCACTTGCCGTTCCCACACAAGGTTGCAACATTGTTTGTCAACACTGTCTGCTCTCATTTTCTCGCACATTTGACCCTCTGATGTTCTGTGTACCTACACTCTGTGCTCCTCCTGTCTAGGCCTGCTGTGTGTGTGTTTGTGTGGTACACAGAACATCAATTTACACACTTCTATTAGTGGACCCGGACATCTTATATGTAATAGAAATGTGTGTGTGGGGGGGAGGGGGCTGGGGAGGGGGGAGGGGGGCGGGGGGGGGGGTGTATGGTGTGTGGTCATTAAATATGTATTCTGATATATGTTCTTCACAGAAAATGAGCCAAAGTCAGCGAGTCTCAGTTTTAAAAATTAATTAATTGTATCATTTTTCTTTTAATAAAAAAATTAAAACGGGTCCCACAGACCCGAACACCACACGAGGGTTAAAATACTTTCATTTTCTCAAAACTCCACAGTGCGCCTTGTAACCCGGGGCGCCTAATGTACGGAATCATTTTGGTTGTGCTTACTGACCTCGAAGCTATTTTATTTGGTACATGGTGTAATGATAAGTGTGACCAGTAGATGGCAGTCACACATAAGAGATATGTGTGGACTGCAATATGACTCAAGTAAACACCCACATTTTACATGTTCCATTGAAAATATAGAACATTACAAACGGCGCTCAAAAATCAATCAAAATGTTTTTAGTACGACTTTGGTAAGCACCGCTTGATGGATTGTACTGTGCTTCAACATACGAGTATTACTATGGTGTGTGTATACGGTAAGACATTATCTGACGTTTTGTTTCGCAATATTATACAAAAGAAACTTTTCTTACCTTCTGGTACCTGCTGATCTGTATTTGGGATCTGCATAATTCCTGAAAATTTGCGCGAGTCCGCCTTTGTAGTCCGTGGCGACACCGTAGTCGATAAGCTTCTTCTTTTTATGTGACATTCATCCTCCGCTGTTGCCATTTCTAATGTAAAGTAGTGTAAAGCTCGTACGTATATCTGTCAGTAAACTCGCCATGAAAGCGCTAAAACATACCGGTATAGTGACTTTACATTATTCACCCAAGGAACTTTGGTTTTTAGAGACTTTGGTTTTTTCACGGGACACATTTCCGGAGTTGTTGTTGCACTAGTGCAGGGGTCGGCAACCCGCGGCTCCGGAGCCGCATGCGGCTCTTTGACCACTCTGATGCGGCTCAGCTGCATACTTGCCGACCCTCCAGGTTTTCCAACGACCCCCCCGATTTTCCCAGCAGACTGCCTCTCCTAGAAATCTCCCAGGGTAAATATTATCCTATTTTCACTCTAATTACTTAATCAAGGGCGTGCCCTAATGGCACTGCATTAATTGTCCTCTATAGCATTTACAAACAGCGTGCCAGCCCGGCCACATGTTATATGTTGCTTTTACTTGCACACGTAGACGACAGCAAGGCGTACTTGTTCAACAGCCACACAGCTTACACTGACGGTGGCCGTATAAGTTAAAGTTAAAAAGTTAACTTTAACACTGTTACGTTACAAATATGTGCCACACTGTGAACCCACACCAAAAAAGAATGACAAAAACATTTCTGGAGAACATCCGCACCGTAACACAACACAACAAATACCCAGAATCCCTTGCAGCCCTAACTCTTCCGGTCTACATTATACACCCCCGCTACCACCAAAACCCCCCACACATCCGTTATTGATTGAAGTAAAGTCTGAATGTCATTAAAACAGTTAGCTCCATCTTTTGACACTTCTTCCACTCCCGTCCTTGCACGCTACACCGCTACAACAAAGATGACGGGGAGAAGACGCTGCCGAAGGTGAGCCACGTAAATAAGGCCGCCCACAAAACGGCGCATCCTGAAGCGACTGTCAGAAAGCGACTTGAAGATGATGTGTAAAACATCATCTATGCAACATTTTGACCAAAGCACCACCATTACATGTTATGTAGACCACAAGGAAGTCTTTTACATTTAGAAAAAATAATAATAATATGGCCCAGCACCCCCCCGCGACCCCAAAAGGGACAAGCGGTAGAAAATGGATGGATGGCTGGATGACCCCTTTTGTTCTGCCTTGTTTGTTGAATTTATTAATAATATATGTAAAAACAGTGTTTAAGTTCACTTTGGAATTCAACAGTGAGGTGCACTTCCTCCTTTAGACAGCAGGAGGCAGCATTGCCTAGTTTACAGTAATGTCCATGATAGCAGGGCACAACAAGGAGTTCCTTTCAAGTAGACTTTAAGCTAGTTCAGTGACGATCGCAAACGTTTTCATCTGCTTGAATCTCATGCCAAACAAAGTATCATCGGTATGTATTGTTGAGTAGTATGCTAATATTTGATTGAGTTGTATTATTTGTTGGTTGTGATGTAATTTGGGACGTTTTATGGCCAAAAGTCAGTCATGCTAATTTTCGGAATTCATACAGTGAAGTGAATGTTAGCATAGTAAGCTAGTTTGCTATAAAGCACTTATATTACATATTTTGTGGCATTTATTTGTCCATTTAAGTTCAATACACAGCATAATGCACGTTTTATCGTAATGGGATTGTGTGTGTGTAATAAGGCTGTGTGTGCATGTCTGTAATGTAAGCAACCTTTCTGCTTGTATGCTTTCAGTTTTACCCTTTTTAGGGTCAATAAACCTGTGGACAAGAAGACGTTTTTCAGAGTGTTTGATCAAGAAAAGGTGTTAGGGTAAAGCCAAGATATTTCTACATATCGAGGGCGGCACACCTTTAATGCGCCGATGCGCCTTCTGTATGAAAATGAACCTGACTAGACCCGATCATCGGCAGTGCGCCCTATGGTCTGGAAAATACAGTTATAGGACACTCTTAAAGTCCCAGCATGTGGGTCATCTTGCAGGATTCGGGGACCCCCAGACAGGAATGGGCAGCAGCACTCGCATGGGCATGCATGCCGCCCTCCATGTCTTCATGAACGGCTCCATGTCCTCAGTGCAGGGTTCTGCCAACGACCCCGTATTCCTCCTACACCACTCCTTTGTGGACAGGTGAGGCACGCAGACGCCGCCGCAACGCCGCACGACACTAATGTGGTTGTCTTCCGCCCGTGTAAGCCTCTATGAAGAATGGCTGAGGAGGCACAGGCCCGACCCGTCGCAGTATCCTTCTTCTAATGCCCCCATTGGGCACAACAGCGAGTACTACATGGTTCCCTTCCTGCCCCTGCACAGAAACAGAGAATACTTCACTTCCAGCAAAGATCTGGGATACGAGTACTCCCGCCTGCTGGACGCCAGTAAGTTGTCTTTGTCGTCTTCACGGTTTGTTAGACTCTGACCTGTGTTTGATGCTACGTTCAGGGCAAATTTACTTTGTCTGTTATTAATGTGTCTGTTACTACATTATATATATACTTGCAGTGTGTATATTGTACATATTACATATTGTTATGAAGGTGTCTGTTACTACATTATATATATACTTGCAGTGTGTATATTGTACATATTACATATTGTTATGAAGGTGTCTGTTACTACATTA
Source organism: Entelurus aequoreus (assembly GCF_033978785.1). Taxonomy (NCBI): domain Eukaryota; kingdom Metazoa; phylum Chordata; class Actinopteri; order Syngnathiformes; family Syngnathidae; genus Entelurus; species Entelurus aequoreus. Next base: position 5,223,389 of record NC_084735.1, read on the forward strand.
TATATATACTTGCAGTGTGAATATTGTACATATTACATATTGTTATGAAGGTGTCTGTTACTACATTATATATATACTTGCAGTGTGTATATTGTACATATTACATATTGTTATGAAGGTGTCTGTTACTACATTATATATACTGTATACTTGCAGTGTGTATATAAAATGTTTGATTGAGGGCTTTGAAAGCTATAAAGGTGACGATTAATTATATATCCATTATATTAATATAATATTTACACCTATATACATATATGTATGTACATATATACATATATACATATATATATATATATATGTATATATATATATATATATATATATATATATATATATATATACATATATATATGATATATATATACATTGATATATATATATATATATATATATATATATATATATATATATATATATATATATATATATATATATATATATATATATATATATATATATATATAATAATAATAATAATAATAATACGTGGGATTTATATAGCGCTTTTCTAAGTACCCAAAGTCGCTTTACATGTTAAAAACCCATCATTCATTCACACCTGGTGGTGGTAAGCTACTTTTGTAGCCACAGCTGCCCTGGGGTAGACTGACGGTATATATATATAATATATATATATATATATATATATATATATATATATATATATATATATATATATATACACACAGACACGTTTGGTCAGAAAAAAACTTTGCTCGCTGGCAAATTTCACTCCACAATTTTACATAAAACTGGTGCCAAGTTTTGAGCAAATAAATGACGTGCATTCAAGTCAAACGTTTTTTTTTTTTTAAATGCTCCTGTGTGACATTGCGACAGTAAAACCGCTTTTGTGTCCAAATATTGGGGTCTTTTTTTTTAAGTTTATTAACTTGCCTCAAACAATTGTGCTGCAATTTATTTTTGTCTATTATAGTTTTTATGTTAGTAAATATTACAGTTCATGTTATTAACATCGTATATTTCATAACCAGCTTCCCCACCCGGTCAAGATCTCCCCAAACTTGTCTGAAACATTTGTGCTGCACTTTTTTCGGCTAACTATTCCAGTTTTTATGTTAGTGACATTTTAATTGTCACAAGGTGGGGGGCTGTTTATAATTAAAGGCCTACTGAAAGCCACTACTAGCGACCACGCAGTCTGATAGTTTATATATCAATCGTGAAATCTTACCATTGCAACACATGCCAATACGGCCGGGTTAGATTAGCAAACTGCAATTTTAAATTTCCCGCAAAATATCCTGCTGAAAACGTCTCGGTATGATGACGTTTGCGCGTGACGTCACGGATTGTAGCGGACATTTTGGGACAGCATTGTGGCCCGCTATTAAGTCGTCTGTTTTCATCGCAAAATTCCACAGTATTCTGGACATCTGTGTTGGTGAATCTTTGGCAATTTGTTTAATGAACAATGGAGATAGCAAAGAAGAAAGCTGTAGGTGGGAAGCGGTGTATTAGCGGCCGGCTGCAGCAACACAAACACGTAGCCAGTGTTTCATTGTTTACATTCCCGAACGATGACAGTCAAGCTTTACCATTGGCCTGGGACAACAGAGACTCTTACAAGGAGGTCTTTGAGTTGGATACGCGGTACCGTGAGTACGCAGCTGCGGCTTCCAAACATTTGATCGCTTGCCCGTACGCCAGGCATGTGATTTGACCACAATGAAAAAGACTGAAAAAATTTCCGGGGGTCTGGGGGACGAAGGCCCCCAGCCAGGTCCTGGTTTTTCACCAATTTAACATGCTAAAATTAACAAAGACAGCACCATTTGAAGAAAATATTTTAGTGTTTAAAGACATGAAAACATCATTAATAGAACATACATAACCCAATGATCCTAATGAATCACTGTGTATGGTTCAGTCCCAACAGTATTTAGTCACTAATATTTACATCTTCTGTTCATTTCACATCCACAGGTGTCACATTGATCAGTGTTATTATCTACAGTTTATTTACAGCATTACCACATTACTTCAGTTCATGTAATGCAGGGGTCACCAACGCGGTGCCCGCGGGCACCAGGTAGCCCGTAAGGACCAGATGAGTAGCCCGCTGGCCTGTTCTAAAAATAGCTCAAATAGCAGCACTTACCAGTGAGCTGCCTCTATTTTTTAAATTGCATTTATTTACTAGCAAGCTGGTCTCGCATTTTTAATTCTGAGAGACAAAACTCAAATAGAATTTGAAAATCTAAGAAAATATTTGAAAGACTTGGTCTTCACTTGTTTAAATAAATTCATTAATTTTTTTACTTTGCTTCTTATAACTTTCAGAAAGACAATTTTAGAGAAAAAATACAACCTTAAAAATGATTTTAGGATTTTTAAACACATATACCTTTTTACCTTTTAAATTCCTTCCTCTTCTTTCCTGACAATTTAAATCAATGTTCAAGTATTTTATTTATTTTTTATTGTAAAGAATAATAAATACATTTTAATTTAATTCTTCATTTTAGCTTCCGTTTTTTCGACGAAGAATATTTGTGAAATATTTCTTCAAACTTATTATGATTAAAATTCAAAAAAATTATTCTGGCAAATCTAGAAAATCTGTAGAATCAAATTTAAATCTTATTTCAAAGTCTTTTGAATTTCTTTTAAAATTTTTGTTCTGGAAAATCTAGAAGAAATAATGATTTGTCTTTGTTAGAAATATAGCTTGGTCCAATTTGTTATATATTCTAACAAAGTGCGGATTGGATTTTAACCTATTTATAACATGTCATCAAAATTCTAAAATTAATCCTAATCAGGAAAAATTACTAATGGTGTTCCATAAATTATTTTTTTAATGTTTTCAAAAATATTCAAATTAGCTAGTTTTTCTCTTTTTTTTTCAGTTGAATTTTGAATTTTAAAGAGTCGAAATTGAAGATAAACTATGTTTCAAAATGTATTTACATTTTTTTCGTGTTTTCTCTTCTTTTAAACCGTTCAATTAAGTGTAAATATCATTAATTATAAATAATAACATATAGTTAAAAGGTAAATTGAGCAAATTGGCTATTTCTGGCAATTTATTGAAGTGTGTATCAAACTGGTAGCCCTTCGCATTAATCACTACCCAACAAGTAGCTCTTGCTTTCAAAAAGGTTGGTGACCCCTGATGTAATGTAATGTAAACATTTCATTCTTTTCGCCAAAATAGGATATACATTTATGAAAATAATTAAACATGTTTAGTATTGTTTACTCATATTTGAAAATAGGAAATAATAATAATGTGAGGACATATTGCATGAAACAAGTGTGAAAATATTTACCTTCAAGATTGTTACACCACTGACAATAGTTTCAACAGACTACATAAGAACTTAATATTACAAAATAGTATTATATGCACATTCATTTCAAATAAATTGTTAACTGGAATCAATAATGCGACTCTTTGAATTTCTGTAATTTCATCATATATTTTCACGTGGCTTTTTATTTTTTAGAAAAACCCATTTATATTTCGCAAAGCAATAATTGGTTAATATTTAAAACAAACATGCGTATTTCGCAAGCAAATGTTTTTTTTAGCTTACCTTATTATTAACAACCCTGTCTGCAATTGAAGTGGGCGGATCTTTCCTCTCCATGTCTACGGCAGTTTAAACAAAAGATGAAGTCCGTAAGGTTTGCTCACTTTCGGTTGACATCCAAAAGTACCAGCGAGTGAAAAGTTCGTATTCCTTGCTTCAAGTTGTTTCATATGTTTTTGGCATTTCGCATGTACTTCCAAAGCCTCTAAACCTCGTGATCCATAGCCAATATTATCATGACACCGCGTGCACAAAACCTTTCCGGGACGATCGATTTTCCGAATAAAATCACCGAACAAAGTCGTAACTTCCTTCTTCCCAACAGTATCAGTGATTTCCCTTTCCATCCAGTCCCATCGGAACTTATTTTTGACATGTTTATCAATTTCTTTTACTCGTAAAGCGTCCTTTCTCTCGAGAACCGACATCCTTTACATATGGAAAATGGCCGTAATAACCATTATGAATGATGACGTTATTAACGTCATCATTCATAACAGATGTCCTGATTGGTCACAAGGAACATATCGACCAATCAACTACGGCGTAATATAAACTACGTCTCGAGTCTTGATTTAGGGTCGAAAAAAAAAACGGAGAAACGGGAGATCATTTTTTTTCTTTTCCCGAGATTAAAAAAGACGGAATTCCGACTATAGACGGAAAAATCACATGCCTGGTACGTGCGTGCCGCTATGTGCATGTCACGTACGTAACTTTGGGGAAATATATGTGCTGTATGAACTTTACGGAGGTGAACGGTACTTTGGGCTGTGGGATTGAGTGTGTTGTGCGGGGGTTTGATTTGTATTGGCGGGTTATATGGACGGGAGGGGGGAGGTGTTTGTTATGCGGGATTAATTTGTGGCATATTAAATATAAGCCTGGTTGTGTTGTGGCTAATAGAGTATACACCGTAATTTCCGGACTATAAGCCGCTACTTTTCCCCCTCGTTCTGGTCCCTGCGGCTTATACAAGGGTGCGGCTTATACAAGGGTGCAGCTTATTTACGGCCTGTTCTTCTCCGACGCCGACGAAGAGGATTTCGGTGGTTTTAGTACGCAGGAGGAAGACGATGACACAATGATTAAAGACTGACAAACGGAAGTTATGGTACCCCGTAGAATCCTATATGACATGACGAATGCTGTTCGCCATGTCAAAGATGTGAAAGTTTGATTGAATGATTGAAAGATTTATTGTTAATAAATGGGACGCTTTGCGTTCCCAAACAGTCATCTCTGTCCCGACAATCCCCTCCGTGGTAGCAGGAACCCCTATATACTACGCTAATTACACATCAAAACCCTGCGGCTTATAGTCGGGTGCGGCTTACATATGGAGCAATCTGTATTTTCCCCTAAATTTAGCTGGTGCGGCTTATAGTCAGGTGCGGCTTATAGTCCGGAAATTACGGTATATGTCTTGTGTTTATTTACTGTTTTAGTCATTCCCAGCTGAATATCAGGTCCCACCCGCCTCTCACAGCATCTTCCCTATCTGAATCGCTTCCACTGCACTCTCACTTTCCTCATCCACGAATCTTTCACCCTCGCTCAAATTAATGGGGGAATCGTCGCTTTCTCGGTCCGAATCGCTCTCCCATGATGTGGCCATGATTGTAAACAATGTGCAGATGTGAGGAGCTCCACAACCGGTGACGTCACGCTACTTCCTGTACAGGCAAGGCTTTTTTTTATCAGCGACCAAAAGTTGCGAACTTTATCGTCGTCGTTCTCTAGTAAATCCTTTCAGCAAAAATATGGCAATATCGCGAAATGATCAAGTATGACACATAGAATGGATCTGCTATCCCCGTTTAAATGAGAAAATCTCATTTCAGTAGGCCTTTAAAAACACTTTAAAGGCCTACTGAAAGCCACTACTACCGACCACGCAGTCTGATAGTTTATATATCAATGATGAAATCTTAACATTATAACACATGCCAATACGGCCGGGTTAACTTATAAAGTGACATTTTAAATTTGCCGCTAAACTTCCGGTTCGAAACGCCTCTGAGGATGACGTATGCGCGTGACGTAGCCCGGGGAACACGGGTATGCCTTCCCCATTGAATACAGTACAAAAAAGCTCTGTTTTCATTTTATAATTCCACAGTATTCTGGACATCTGTGTTCGTGAATCTGTTGCAATTATGTTCATTGCATTATGGAGAAAGAAGCTGAGCAAGCAAAGAAGAAAGTTGTCGGTGCGAAACGGACGTATTTTTCGAACAAAGTCAGCAACAACAGTACACAGCCGGCGCTTCTTTGTTTACATTCCCGAAAGATGCAGTCAAGATGGAAGAACTCGGATAACAGAGACTCTAACCAGGAGGACTTTTGACTTCGATACACAGACGCCTGTAGAGAACTGGGACAACACAGACTCTTACCAGGATTACTTTGATTTGGATGACAAAGACGCAGACGTGCTACCGTGAGTATGCAGCTTTGGCTTCTAAACATTTGATCGCTTGACCGTATGTGCGCAACTTTTTTTTTGCGTCTGTACGTAACTTTTTTTTAAATATATAAGCTTTATGAACCTTGGGTTAGGTGAACGGTCTTTTGGGCTGAGTGATTGTGTGTGTTGATCAGGTGTTTGAATTGTATTGGCGTGTTCTATGGAGCTAGGAGTTAGCATAACAAAGACATAGGTGTTTTTATGCAGGATTAATTTGTGTCATATTAAATATAAGCCTGGTTGTGTTGTGGCTAATAGAGTAAATATATGTCTTGTGTTTATTTACTGTTTTAGTCATTCCCAGCTGAATATCAGGTACCGTGAGTATGCAGCCTTGGCTGCTAAACATTTGATAGCTTGACCGTATGTGCGCGTCACGTACGTAACTTTTTAAAAATATATAAGCTTTATGAACATTGGGTTAGGTGAACTGTCTTTTGGGCTGTGTTGATCAGGTGTTTGAATTGTATTGGCATGTTCTATGGAGCTAGGAGCTAGCAGAGGAGCTAGGAGCTAGCATAACAAACACGCAGGTGTTATTATGCAGGATTAATTTGTGGCATATTAAATATAAGCCTGGTTGTGTTGTGGCTAATAGAGTATATATATGTCTTGTGTTTATTTACTGTTGTAGTCATTCCCAGCTGAATATCAGGTCACCCCCGGCTCTCACAGCATCTTCCCTATCTGAATAGCTTCAACTCCCCACTAGTCCTTCACTTGCACTTTACTCATCCACAAATCTTTCATCCTCGCTCAAATTAATGGGGAAATTGTCGCTTTCTCGGTCCGAATCTCCCTCACTTCATGCGGCCATCGTTGTAAACAATAGGGAACTTTGCGTATATGTTCAACTGACTACGTCACGCTACTTCCGGTAGGGGCAAGCCTTTTTTTATCAGATACCAAAAGTTGCGATCTTTATCGTCGTTGTTCTATACTAAATCCTTTCAGCAAAAATATGGCAATATCGCGAAATGATCAAGTATGACACATAGAATAGATCTGCTATCCCCGTTTAAATAAAAAAAATTCATTTCAGTAGGGCTTTAATAACATAAACACTGGTTAAACAGAACAAGTTTGTAGCACAAACGATTGGGACAAGTTTGGGGAGGTTTTGACATTTTCTAGTCAGAAAATGTATTTTAGAATAACATAAAAACTTTAAGGTCACAAAGGAATGTCAGTGTTAATATTTGCAATGATAAGGTGATCAAAATAATTACCTTGAAGCAGACTATTTATTACGACTCACATCCCACCCCTGATTAGAAATGTTTTCGCCTACGCCCTCTGCAGCCCAGCGTCTGTCCGAGGCCGTGCATCCCTACCTGGAGGAGCTGCAGGACGCGTGGCCCTGGATGCTGCTGGCCAGCCTCTGCGGAGGATGCGTGGCGGCGGCGGTGGCCGTGGCGGCACCAAAGGTCAAGCGGCAAGCTCTGGGGTCATTTAGAGAGTGGCGGTGGGGAAGGTTCTTCGCCTTCTCTGAGAGGGAGCCGCTTATTAGGGGGAACAGTCTGGAAGAAAGAGAAGTCAGCGGTTACCAGGCGGCCATATGAGGACTTTAAAACTGTCACATTTTATATTGAAAAATGGTTAGAGTGCAAAAGATGCCGGACATGGTGGGATGAACATGTTTTTAAGGATTTCAGTCAATAAAACATCCTCACATTCACAGACCCCTTGAGGGACTCTTTCCCCCCCCCCCGCCGGAGTCCACTCCAGTGTTTTCATTCCTTTTTGTGTGCGTGTGAAAGTCCCCGCAAGTCACATGACCACGACTGCAGTTAGACCATGGGTGGGCAATTAATTTTTACCGGGGGCCGCATGAGCAACCCGAGCACCGCTGGAGGGCCACACCGACAATATTTCAATTAAATTTTGCTCAAACTATTTTTGATATACCGTAAGATAAATAATAATAATAATAATTTCATTCAACCTAACTTAACTTTATACAAAAGCAGATTGCTTTTGATGGTTTTATGTTTAACACTGTTTTACACAACACTTCCTGATGTATAATACAATGCAAAAATGTCAACTTCTGTCACTTTATCCTGCATCCTCTTTAAAAGTCCAAAATTTTTCCCCGTCAGATTTGGACAACCATCTGTTGTCACACCTGCCAGCTTGTCCCATTTCAGTCCTAACATGTCCAAACACGCATTTACCTATGTGAACAAGTCATTACCTGTGGTTGTCTCTTTAACTGACTGCATGGCTGCCAGCTACTCCGTGATTTGAAAGTCTGCAGTTATCCAACGTAAGAAGATGAGCAGCTGGGCGGTGTCACGTACATCGCAGCTCTCATCCAAAGCCAGTGAAAAACAGTCAAAGTCGGCCGTTCTGTTCTTCAGCTGAAGCTCCAAATTTCCAGCGATGGTTCCAACCCGCCTCGTTACAGTGCGTCGGGAGAGTGACACGTTCTCAAATGCGCCCCTCTTCTCCGGGCATGTCAGCGCAACAGAGTCCAATAAGCACTCCCTAATAAAACGCCTTACTTTTTCTGGCGATTTTGTGAGAAATGACGAAACTTGTCCTGACGGCTGCATCTCTGGGGGTGTGAAATTTGGCAAAAAGTCCTTGTTGGGTTTGCAGTTTTACCATCAACGCTCAGCCTCCCTTGCGCGCGCGTCATCAGACAGATTCCGGTATTTTTCCTCGTGCTTCGTCGTGTAGTGGCGATTCAAATTATAATCTTTAAACACAGCAACCTGTGTATCACAAATTAAGCACACGGCTTTACCTTTCATCTCTGTAAAGAAATACTTAGCAGTCCATGTCTTGTTGAAAACACGCCATTCCTCATCAACTTTTCTTTTTTTAGCGTGAGCTGACATCTCGGTGGTAACCGGGCATCACTTGTCGCTGTGCACCTTCACTCACAGGTTACACACGGACATACGCCCATAAATAACACTTTTCAAAATAAAAGCAGCACAATTGTATTGCACGCACGACAGACGCAGAATGCCCAGGTCTGAGTTCGACTATTTAGAAGCGTGCAAACTGCTGTAAAAGTGTTGCCAGAATTGCTCAATAGAAAGGAAACTAACTAAAAATTGGAGCATTCACACAACGACGTCAATAAGCCATTTTAGGTGAACAAGACAAATATGGTTGATAACTTCATCAATCAATAGACTAATGTCAAACTCCTTGTCATTAAGGGCCACATCGCAGGGCATCTGTATTATTGTGTGAATGTCCACAGAGACACACAATAATACAACCCTGTGAAACATTGACACATGTAAGATTCCACAGCAAAACACCATCTATTTATTATTATTAATCGGCGGCAAAACAGTGGCGCGCCCCACAGCCCAGAGTGTTCATCCGATCGGAACCCTTCAAGTATCAAAACGTTCACCCTATCAAATGTTCTTGTAATCAGCCCACATTTTCGGTATGTTAGATGGAATCTTTACCTGACGTGTTTCGACTGTCATCTGCAGTCTTCTTCAAAAGGATCACCTGACCACGGTGACGTGTTGCCTTTCAGCTGTTCTTATAGACTTAGACTTCCTTTTTATTGTCATTAAAATTTGAACTTTACAGTAGAGATGAGAACGAAATGTTGTTGCATTAGCTCGTTGTAGTGAAGGATAAAAGAGCAACAAGGTGCAGATTGTGGGAAGCAGATCAGAATCATATCCATATTTAAGTGTTACTTCTTTCTAAACTCCTATAGTCATATAAAGAATAGCTAGTATTCTTCCTTCTTTTGAGTCTCATAGTAAGGTGTCGGCCTTCTAGATTGGAATGTGTCAGAGTAGCGATAACTCGGAGTAGTCTAAACAAAGGGCGTGGGGGCGAGGGACAGAGGGAAGATCACGGGACTTCCGGGGGTTTGAGGGGAGACCGATCTGGACCGGGCTGGGGAACGCTGGTGTGCTAGATTGGTCTCACGTTTGTCCTCTAAGCTTGGAGAATAAACCACAAAATACCAACTGCTGCCTGTTGATTGAATATAAACATCAGCTTATTGCCATAAAAAGAATCTGGGAGAGACTAGCAATTTGAATTCCCCATTGGAGGAATGCTGGTCAACGCAACAAGATATACTGTATATAAATAGATTAATGTACGATAAATACATTATACTTTTGCATATGCATCCATCTTTATGGATGTGTGTTATATTGTCTTTATATTCCAGCTAGTTAATCCGTTTTGGGGGGGAATTGTGGGGATTATTATAATACGTTCAAGAGTCTGATGGCCTGTGGGAAGAAGCTGTTACAGAACCTGGAGGTTCTGCTACGGATGTTGCAGATCCTCTTTCTAGAGTCCAGCAGTGAAAACAGTCCTTGGTGGGGGTGGGAGGAGTCTCTGCAGATTTCCTGAGCCCTGGTCAGGCAGCGGCTTTTTGCAATATAGGCGTGGCCAACCAGGCAGACCTGTCAAGTCTACCTGGTTGTCTTGTTCTATTTTGTCTTTTGGATGTACGAGTAACTGTCTTGTTTTTTGTGTGATGTTTAACTGTTGTGTTTCTTCATGACTTGCTGTATTGGTTCAGTTACTCCCCTAATGCAGTGTTTTTCAACCACCATTATGGTGTGCCGTGAGATACAGTCTGGTGTGCCGTGGGAGATTATCTAATTTCACCTATTTGGGTTAAAAATATTTTTTGCAAACCAGTAATTATAGTCTGCAATTTATGTGTTGTTGAGTGTCGGTGCTGTCTAGAGCTCGGCAGAGTAACCGTGTAGTACTCTGCCATATCAGTAGGTGGCAGTGTGCAGGTAAAAAGGTGTCTAATGCTTAAACCAAAAATAAACAAAAGGTGAGTGCCACTAAGAAAAGGCATTGAAGGTTAGGGAAGGCTATGCAGAACGATACTAAAACTGAACTGGCTACAAAGTAAACAAAAACAGAATGCTGGACGACAGCAAAGACTTACTGTGGAGCAAAGACGGCGTCCACAATGTACATCCGAACATGACATGACGATCAACAATGTCCCCACAAAGAAGGATAAAAACAACTTAAATAGTCTTGATTGCTAAAACAAAGTAGATGCGGGGAATAACGCTCAAAGGAAGATCTGAAACTGCTACAGGAAAATACCAAAAAAAGAGAAAAAGCCACCAAAATAGGAGCGCAAGACAAGAACTAAAACACTACACGCAGGAAAACGGCAAAAAAATCAAAATAAGTCACGGCGTGATGTGACAGGTGGTGACAGTACACCTACTTTGAGACAAGAGCTATAGTGATGCATGCTTGGTTATGGTTTAAAGTCATATCCAACAATTGCGACAACGACTTTTTACGGTCAACTGAGTTTTGTTTTTTAATGATTTCTGCTGCTGGTTTTTCCAACGCAAAAAATGTGCCTTGGCTCAAAAAAGGTTGAAAAACACCGCCCTAATGTATGGTAAGGTTATGACCTCTTTGTTCTTTATTTCAGGTTTTTCTTTTGGTCTCTTTTCCTTGTTGTTCCCCTTTTTTGATGGCCCAGGTTGGATATTGGCAGTTTTTGAGTGCATTTTTGTTGCGTTACTCTTCTTGTTCTTCTGTTATGATGTTGGCCCGTTCACAGAGTGTTCTCACGACTGATAGTTTGTGTTCTGTGGGACTTTCGGAGGTCCAGAGTAGATATTAGTCGGTGTGTGTCGGTTTTCGATGAACACTAATGTTTTGACTGCCGTCATCTTTGCGGTGGATTTTCATGTTCAAAAAAGTTATGGTCCTGTTGATTTCCTCTTCATGTGTGAATTTGATGTTTCCGGTCTTGTCAATACTGTTGAGGTGGTCTGTAAGATCATCTGTGTTGGGAGTTTCTTGCCCTGATGTGGGATCTGAGCCGAGGATATCGTTGTGGCTTGTGCAGCCCTTTGAGAGCACGTCATTCAAGATAACGGACACGTGGTTTATCCAATGTTTTTTTCTTACAAGGCCCCGCCTTCTGAAATACATCTCCTATTGAGAAGTCCCAGATCCTTCTGTGGAGCTCAGCGAACTATAAGGATCTGACGGGAGTCAGGTTAGGAAATATGTCCCTGGACACAGAAAAACTTGAATTATGACCAATGTCTGATCCTGTAACTACTTTGTATCAGATCCATACCCAGATTTTTAGTATTATCCAAAACTTGTGTAAAGTATCAAACAACAGAGTAGTAAGTGATTATTACATTTGAACAGAAGTGTATAGAACATGTCAAAACAGGAAATAAGCAGATATTAACAGTAAATGAACAAGTAGATTAATCATCCATTTTCTAACTGCTTATGTTACTGCATACTGCAACCAGTTTGCTTACCTTACCTGCACTGGCTTCCTGTGCACTTAAGATGCGACTTTAAGGTTTTGCTACTTACATATAAAATACTACACGGTTTAGCTCCAGCCTATCTCGCCGATTGTATTGTACCATATGTCCCGACAAGAAATCTGTGTTCAAAGAACTCCGGCTTATTAGTGATTCCTAGAGCCAAAAAAAAGTCTGCGGGCTATAGAGCGTTTTCTATTCGGGGTCCAGTACTCTGGAATGCCCTCCCGGTAACAGTTAGAGATGCTACCTCAGTAGAAGCATTTAAGTCCCATCTTAAAACTCATCTGTATAATCTAGCCTTTAAATAGACCCCCCTTTTTTTAGACCAGTTGATCTGCCGTTTCTTTTCTTCTCCCCTCTTCTCCCCTGTCCCTTGCGAGGGGGAGTTGCATAGGTCCGGTGGCCATGGATGAAGTGCTGGCTGTCCAGAGTCGGGACCCCGGGTGGACCACTAGCCTGTGCATCGGTTGGGGACATCTCTGCGCTGCTGACCCGTCTCCGCTCGGGATGGTTTCCTGCTGGCCCCACTATGGACTGGACTCTCGCTGATGTGTTGGATCCACTGTGGACTGGACTTTCACAATATTATGTCAGACCCACTCGACATCCATTGCTTTCGGTCGCCCCTAGAGGGGGGGGGGGGGGGGGGGGTTTACCCACATATGCGGTCCTCTCCAAGGTTTCTCATAGTTATTCACAGACGTCCCACTGGGGTGAGTTTTTCCTTGCCCGTATGTGGGCTCTGTACCGAGGATGTCGTTGTGGCTTGTGCAGCCCTTTGAGACACTTGTGATTTAGGGCTATATAAATAAACATTGATTGATTGATTGATTTACTACTAAAAACGAAGTTATCTAGTATGTTCTTATTTAATGTTGAATTTCTTCTGTGATTGCAATAAGAAATGTATGTTTAAATGTATCAGAAGATGTTGCTAAAATTAAGACCTAAATGACATTTTTTTTGTTGTCCCTTTATTTTGAAAAGTATCCAAATATGTTTTGGTACCGGTACCACATGGGGACAAACACTAGTAGGGACTAACGCCGATACAAAGATCATCGATGTCAGGGATGTCAAACTGGTTTTCATTGAGGGCCACATGGCAGTTATGGCTGCCATCAGCTTACGGAAATGTTTGTGTTAAATTGACATTGGTTTTGACAACATTATATTGTTAATGGAAAAACAGCACAAGTTCTTATTTTATTCTGGCAACTTAGCTGCCAGTTTTTCTACCGTAAAAACAAATGTACCGTCTTTCCATTTACAGTAGTACACCGTTAAAAAAAACAACCGTAGATTTTACAGTCAAAAACCGGCAACTCAGTCAACAGAATTTTAACGCAAAAACCAGTAGTAGGTATTTTTCAATTTACAGTAACATGTTGTAAAGAACAACTAAAGTTTATTGTCATTTTTATTCATGTGATGGGTAGTGTTGCGTCTGACCAGTCTTCCTCTCAGGGAATACAAGTCACTGGTCAATCCCAAGTTCTTTCAGATGACATATATGCAGAGTAAAAAGGACCATCAAGACAGAATAGGAATATTATCAAGTTTTACTAAAGCTTTAGGAGACCCGTCCTACAGTCCGTTAATAGCGGCATCTAGAAGTGGTCTGAAAATCAAACGGGAAGAGACAACTTATTGAATACGAAAACAGCCCCCACCCTGCCCAGAAAGGAATACAGCCTCATTGTTCTAATACTGATAAGGTAAAAAGGGAGTATGCTATACTGGGAAAATATTAGCTGCTTTAAACATGACTATGAATAAAGAAAGAACTGTTAAAAATATATGCATTCTCCACAGTAGTTTGCTGTAAAGTTAAGTATTTTTAGACGAAAACATGTTTGGAAAGTATGATAATATTAGGGCTGCAACAACTAATCGATTAAAATCGATTATAAAAATAGTTGCCGATTAATTTAGTCATCGATTCGTTGGATCTATGCTATGCGCATGCGCAGAGGCTTTTTCAAAAAAAAATAAAAAAATAAAAATATATTTTTATTTTTTAAATAAACCTTTATTTATAAACTGCAACATGTACAAACAGCTGAGAAACAATAATCAAAATAAGTATGGTGCCAGCATGCTGTTTTTTTCAATAAAATACTGGAAAGGATAGAAATGTAGTTTGTCTATTTTATCCGATTATTAATCGATTAATCGAAGTAATAATCGACAGATTAATCGATTATCAAATTAATCGTTAGTTGCAGCCCTAGATAATATACTATTAAAGTTTAAAAGGTATGTAATTTCAAGCTGTAAATATATTTTTCCTGTCAAAATGAAAAAAAATCTATTACATTTAGTGAGAAAATATTAAGTACTTTATTGACACATATCATTTCCAGGTGTTTGCGGGCCAGATAAAATGATGTCGCGGGCTAGATCTGGCCCCCGGGCCTTGAGTTTGACACCTGTGATCTATGTAGACATTGTCGATGCTGAGAAAGACTGTGCACTAACACACCCCCATACCATCACACATGCTGGCTTTTACACTTTGCGCCTAGAACAATCCGGATGGTTCTTTTCCTCTTTGGTCCGGAGGACACGACGTCCACAAGTTTCCAAAAACAATTTGAAATGTGGACTCGTCAGACCACGGAACACTTTTCCACTTTGCATCAGTCCATCTTAGATGAGCTCAGGCCCAGCGAAGCCGTCGGCGTTTCTGGGTGTTGTTGATAAACGGTTTTCGCCTTGCATAGGAGAGTTTTTAACTTGCACTTACAGATGTAGCGACCAACTGTAGTTACTGACAGTGGGTTTCTGAAGTGTTCCTGTGCCCATGTGGTGATATCCTTTACACACTGATGTGGCTTGTTCATGCAGTACAGCCTGAGGGATCGATTTCTCCAGATTCTCTGAACCCTTTGATGATATTACGGAGCGTAGATGGTGAAATCCCTAAATTCCTTGCAATAGCTGGTTGAGAAAGGTTTTTCTTAAAGCGTTCAACAATTTGCTCACGCATTTGTTGACAAAGTGGTGACCCTCGCCCCATCCTTGTTTGTGAATGACTGAGCATTTCATGGAATCTACTTTTATACTCAATCATGGCGCCCACCTGTTCCCAATTAGCCTGCACACCCGTGGGATGTTCCAAATAAGTGTTTGATGAGCATTCCTCAACTTTATCAGTATTTATTGCCACCGTTCCCAACTTCGTCACGTGTTGCTGCCATCAAATTCTAAAGTTTATGATTTGCAAAAAAAAAAAAAGTTTATCAGTTTGAACATCAAATATGTTGTCTTTGTAGCATATTCAACTGAATATGGGTTGAAAATGATTTGCAAATCATTGTATTCCGTTTATATTTACATCTAACACAATTTCCCAACTCATATGGAAACAGGGTTTGTAGAATAACATGTTTTTTTTTCCGTAAAATTGTCCTGTTTAAGAGGTCAGGATGTTTTTGGTAGAAAGTGCCGCTCTAACAATGGTTCTAACAAAGAATCTCTGACATTGTTTTAGTTCCAGTACTCACTCTGAATAAAGTGCATCATCAGGTGTTACGACTGTACTTTGTCCTTTGTCTTTGCTGCCACCTGGAGGAGAGAAAGAGAACACCATCAAAACATGACTAATGAAATATACGAGTGTATATTCTAATATAAATATTCTTCGCAGCGTCTTGGGTCTTAGACCACTTTATTAGGAATATACTGTGACAACACTCGGAGACATGATCATTCAAGCACGTTCTGGTGGGTCGGACAATCCGATGGTTCCTTTTTCATTCATGAAATCTGGGCTGGAATATCAGAAAAGAACATTTTAGCAGCTCAAAGTGGAAAAGTCCAGATGGATGAATGGATGGTCCTGCAGCAAAATGACAATTGAATATGATTTTCAACAACAACAAAAAAAACATAAAAAACTTGGACCAACGGCCAGCACCAAGATGAAGTGCTCTAATTGAAAAGCATGATGGGAAAGTCCAGGAGTTGCTAAAGTTTTGACGTTGTCAATCGCTTTCTTCGTCACTGTCGTCCTCTTCTTTCTTCTGGTCCTCCTTTGGCGGAGATACGGGGGGAGGGAGGTCCAGGCGGGCCCACGACATGGCTTCGGACTTCTTCATGGCGATCTCGATCTTGGCCGCCATCATGTTGACCGCGCTCTTGCTCACGTCGATCACCTGCGGGGACGAAAGCGACGGCGTTCAGGGTGAGGCTTTTTGCACGCGGCCGACGTCCAGGGGACATTTGTGATGAACGTACTCCCCAGAGGCTGATCTTCTGCTCAAACTCCTTCTCGCCTTCGAAGACCACGTGGATGTTGAGCTGGGGACGACAAAGGCGCGTTAGCTGGGAAGCCACGACCGTTTCGATTCAGGCGGCGTCGCTCACCGTAGTGCTGTTGGCGTCCACGTAGCTCAGCTCGGGCACGCCGTTCTTGGCGTAGATGGAGATGATGACCTGGGAGCCGGTCTGGTGCCAGTCGAATCTGCACGGAACCACCTTCTTACCCTAAAACAGTGGTACTCAGTTATTTTCTGTCACGCCCCCTTGGAAGTTAATGTTTGTATTTTATCTGTATGTTCAAAGATGGTTCTTTATAGGGCTGGGCCAGGGGTCGGAAACCCGCGGCTCCTTGACCACTCTGATGCGGCTCAGCTACATACATGCCGACCCCCCCGATTTTCCCAGGAGATTTATGAATCTCAGTGTCTCTCATAGATTACTCCCAGGGAAAAAATTATCCTATTTACACTCTAATTACTAAATAAAGGGCGTGCCCTAATTGCACTGCAGTAATTGTCCTCTATAGCATTTACATACAGCGTGCCAGTCCAGCCACATGTTGCATGTTGTTATTACTTGCACACACAGGAGACAGCAAAGCATACTTAGTCATCAGCCACACAGCTTACACTGACGGTAGCCGTATCAAACAACTTTAACATTGTTACGTTACAAATATGCGCCACACTGTGAACCCACACCAAAAAAGAATGAAAAACACATTTCTGGAGAACATCCCACCGTAACACAACATAAACACAACACAACCATTACCCAGAATCCCATGCAGCCCTAACTCTTCCGGTCTACATTATACACCCCCGCTACCACCAAATCCCCCCACACATCAACCCCCCCCTCTCCGTGCGTTGGTTGAGCGGAAGAGTTAGGGCTGCATGGGATTCTGGGTATTGGTACCGTCAGTGTAAGATGTGTGGCTGCTGAGTTAGTACGCCTTGCTGTCACTTACGTGAGCAAGCTGAAATTGCATTCTACGTGTGGTCGAGCAGGTACACTGTTAGGGCAGACTGTAGAGGGCGCCAAATGCAGTGTCATCACGCTCTGATATTCGGGAGTCTCCCGGGAAAAATGAGAGGGTTGGCAAGTGTGACGCTATCAAGCGCCATTCATTCAAAACTCGCGGGCTGCACTAACATCAAATTTCCACATTAAAGTGCGTGCCGGTGCGTGTGTCGGAGACCCCTAGTTAACATAGCACAAAGCGTTTAAGCTTTGTATGCGGTGTTTTTCATTTTAAATTTTAAATTTTTTTTTTTGGCTCCCATTACTTTCTTTAATTTGTGAAACTTGCCAAAATGGCTCTTTGAGTGGTAAAGGTTGCCGACCCCTGGGCTGGGCGATATGCCTTTTTTTAATACCGTAATTTCCGGACTAATAGGTTGATGTGTCAAAGATAGTGGGCCACCTTATTGACCGTGTGAGCAGCTTTGATTGCTCCAAAGCCACTTTTTAACTTCAATTGTGAATGAAGAGTCATCTGTTAGACTTTTCAAGTTTGTTGCGAGGTCGTTCCATTCCTTTATGGCTTTATATGAAAAGGCTGATTGTGCAAAAGAGGTTTTACATCTGGGTACGCTACACTGCCCCCTGGTGGAGGCTCGTGTGTTTCTAGTTGTCACAGCAGATGTAAACTGGACAAAGTGCTTAAGTGGCGCTGGTGCAGTGTTATTTAAGATTCGATGGGCCATTCGTATTGATGCTAATCTTTGAATGTTAGCTAAATTCAACAATCTATATTTTTGGAGAACTAAACAATGATGGTGGTGTTGTGGTTTTCGGTCAAGGATTTTGAGGGATTGTTTGTGCAAAGTTTCCAATGGCCTCAGTGTCATTTTGCTTGCCTGCGACCAACATGTTGTACAATAATAAAAACGAGACATAATCATTGCATTAAAATAAGTTTGAGCTGCCTCCAGTGTTAATGAATTCCTGATACATTTGAACGTTTTTATGTTGTATTTAAGACTCTGGCACATCTGTTTGATATGTTTTTTAAAGCCAAGTGTTGGCTCTAAAATGACACCCAGGTAACGATATTCACTAACATTTTGTATTATTACCTTATTACCGTAATTTCCGGACTATAAGCCGCTACTTTTCCCCCTCGTTCTGGTCCCTGCGGCTTATACAAGGGTGCGGCTTATTTACGGCCTGTTCTTCTCCGACACCGACGAAGAGGATTTCGGTGGTTTTAGTACGCAGGAGGAAGACGATGACACAATGATTAAAGACTGACTTTTCATATACCGGTAGGCTGGTTATTTTGATAACGTACAGGCAAGCACTTTGTATTACTTTGCAGCGTTGTATTATTTGTACTCTGCACGAATGCTGTTCGCCATGTCAAAGATGTGAAAGTTTGATTGAATGATTGAAAGATTTATTGTTAATAAATGGGACGCTTTGCGTTCCCAAACAGTCATCTCTGTCCCGACAATCCCCTCCGTGGTAGCAGGAACCCCTATATACTACGCTAATTACACATCAAAACCCTGCGGCTTATAGTCGGGTGCGGCTTATATATGGAGCAATCTGTATTTTCCCCTAAATTTAGCTGCGGCTTATAGTCCGGAAATTACGGTATCTCGATATTTTGAGGCCATGTCACGATACACGATATATATCTCCATATTTTGCCTTAGCCTTGAATGAACACTTGATGCATATAATCACAGCAGTATGATGATTCTATGTGTCTACATTAAAACATTCTTCTTCATACTGCATTAATATATGCTACTTTTAAACTTTCTTGCAGAGAGGGAAATCACAACTAAAAGTGTATTTATTAAACAGTTATTAAGCATTTCCAAAACAGAAAGTGCAAGATTGTCAGACATTTTAAAACAAGCTATTAGTGCACTTTTGTGCATGATGTCACTAATGCCTGGTTCACACCAATGGCGCTTGCCGCGCTTTAAAGCGGCGAGCAAAGCGCCGTCATTTTTGTCAATTTTTCCTACGAATATCCCGATCGCTGAAGTAATGTTATGCTTTGATACGCTCTGATACGAATTAGTTGCCGCTTTTTTACCGTTCCTCACACTTTGATACGCTTTAAATCACGCTTTGATACGTGTTATTACGCTTTATTGAACTTTATTACGCTTTGATGCCATCCTGACGCTTTAAATCAGGCTCTGACACGATTATCAAGCTCTGTTGTGCATTGTTACAACAAAAATAAGAAAAAAATTTGAAAAACTCAGTATACTGTTTTCCACACATTTTTTATATTCATTTATTTTTTTCAATTTCTGTTTTTTTCCCGTTATATTATGTGTTATATCTTCATTTCTTTTATTTTTGTCATCTTAATAAATATCTATCTTTCATTTCTTATGCTAGTTGAAAATAATAAAAGGCAATTATCCACACATTTTTTATATTCATTTATTTTTTCAATTTCTCTTTTTTTTCCGTTATATTACGTTTTATATCTTCATTTCTTTTATTTTTGTCATCTTAATAAATATCTATCTTTCATTTCTTATGCTAGTTGAAAATAATAAAAGGCAATTATCCACACATTTTTATATTCATTTATTTTTTCAATTTCTCTTTTTTTTTCTCGTTATATTATGTTTTATATCTTCGGTCTTTATTAACGGTCTTTATTCGAATCCCTCGGAACGAATCCCGTCCCGACCAGAATGCCCCTTGAGACATCACAAGAATTTACGTCACGTAGCTCAGTCATTAGGCGCAGATAGGGAAAGCAGGAAAAACAATGGAATAATAAAGTTCAAAACAATATAATCCAATGAATAACTTTACTGAGAGATTTGAGCAGGGTACAAACACATGACGAACACTTTTACGACCAACCGGAAACATAGCAACCAGGCTAGCAACGCACCTCCTTTACGGCAGCTGTCGCAACGTTCTTAAAGCAACCGCAGCACATACATATATATACAACATATCTCCCTTTTTTAACTTTTGTTTCTCTTTCCTTGTAAACAAAACAAAATCACACTGTATATGTGTTGTCTGTCTAATTATAAATAATGCAGACGAGGCGTGTTGGCTGAGTTCTTGACGTTTACTTTCACGGGTGACGACATGCAACAACACTTTTCGGGGCTACCGCGCATGCTCGTCACTCCCGTTGCATGATGGGTAGTGTAGTTGTTATGTTCCCTAGCTCATAACATCTTTCCCCCTATAAAGAAAGATTTTAACTCAATAAAGTGTATTTCTTTTTTTAGCTTTAACTTTTCATTTTTTAGCATTGTAACCACATTTGCAAACAACTTTTCTCTTCATAGAATGTTCTTTCAATAAAGAAATAAAGTGCAAAAATGTCAAAGCATCATAACAAACAGTTATGTTCCAATAGCAGCAGAAGTGCACTTTTTGGAGAGCTGTATTATTTTCAGTTTTGTGCCCAAGGGACTGATTTTATTTAACACTATAGTATTATTTATACACCTATAGTGATCACAGAGACAGCTTGTTTTTGTGATACTGTATATATTTGTTTTTCTGAAAAATCCCACTTAATATACTTTGGGTAACAACAGTCAATATTTATTTTTTTTATTTTATTTTTTTAGGGGGGTAACAGTCAATATTTATTTATTTATTAGACTTTATTTTTTTCTTATATAATAAAAGTGAGCTTTTGTTAAACCAAATATTGTGTGTTTTTTTCCATATACAACAACCTATCTGGACTCCATAAGAGAATCGATAAGGAATCGGTTCGATAAGAGGATTCGATAATAGACTCGAACTCGATAATTTCTTATCAAACATCATCCCTAGTTATATCACCAAAAATGATTCCCGGGCGCGGCCACCGCTGCTGCCCACTGCTCCCCTCACCTCCCAGGGGGTGATCAAGGGTGATGGGGCAAATGCAGACAAAATAGCACCATTTTCCCTGACATTATTGCACGGCAAAGTCTATTTGGGCTGTAATTGTTACGATGTACCACTAGATGGCGCCAACGCACTCCTACCTCATCCTTTTTCCTCCACGCGTGTGAGCCGTTGGTGCATCCCACCTGGGAGAGGAACGTGTTGAAGTCGGAGGTCTTCTTCTTGCAGCAGCTCCAGTACTTCATCCTGGGCGTGGCACAACGACAACAAAAACACGGATTTAAAATGGTTGTTGTCGCAAAGATGGACGTCAGCAACACCGACCCTTCGTGGAAGATTGGGAATCCTGAGTGGAATAAGCACACGTCCGAGTCGGTTGCGGGGCCGTCGTAACTCTGAAGACGAGAAAGGCGAGCTTCAACTCGGGCGACTGCTTTATGGATCTCAAATACACACAAAAACTTCCACTTACTTTCGTGCATCCTCCATTTTTACATGTCGTCCCGGTCTTGACCTCGCAGTCGTCTTCTTCTGCAGAGACATCAGTCAACACGCTAGCAAGAGCTTCGAGAAGGTACTGACAGCGTTAGAAAGCATCAACGTCAAACTTTTACTGACGCGCTCTGACAAAGAGCAAAGAGCAAAGAGTAGGCAAATTCCCAGCAGTACTCTAAAGGAGAGAGGACAAGACCAGTGTCCGAGTGTCAACATTTGGCATGGACTTACTTTTGAGTAGAGATGTCCGATAACGGCTTTTTTGCCGATATCCGATATTGTCCAACTCTTAATTACCGATTCCGATATGTACAGTTGTGGAATTAACACATTATTATGCCTAATTTTGTTGTGATGCCCCGCTGGATGCATTAAACAAAGTAACAAGGTT
This sequence comes from Entelurus aequoreus, assembly GCF_033978785.1. NCBI lineage: Eukaryota > Metazoa > Chordata > Actinopteri > Syngnathiformes > Syngnathidae > Entelurus > Entelurus aequoreus. The sequence goes on from NC_084735.1 coordinate 5,245,712, forward strand.
ATTGGACCTGGTTCAAAGAACCCTTTAAACAAGCTAATTTCATTAACAACCAGGTCTGGTGAAGATAAGGTCCATTTAAAAAAAAATTATAAAATAAGATAAATAAATTAAAGGCCTACTGAAATGATTTTTTTTTTATTTAAACGGGAATAGCAGATCCATTCTATGTGTCATACTTGATCATTTCGCGATATTGCCATATTTTTGCTGAAAGGATTTAGTAGAGAAAATCGACGATAAAGTTCGCAACTTTTGCTCGCTGATAAAAAAAAAAGCCTCGCCTGTAGCGGAAGTAGCGTGACGTCACAGGAGCTAGTATTCCTCACAATTCCCCGTTGTTTACAATGGAGCGAGAGAGATTCGGACCGAGAAAGTGATGATTACCCCATTAATTTGAGCGAGGATGAAAGATTCGTAGATGAGGAACGTTACAGTGAAGGACTAGAGAGGCAGTGCAGGGTGTATCTTTTTTCGCTCTGACCGTAACTTAGGTACAAGCTGGCTCATTGGATTCCACACTCTCCTTTTTTTATTGTGGATCACGGATTTGTATTTTAAACCACCTCGGATACTATATCCTCTTGAAAATGAGAGTCGAGAACGCGAAATGGACATTCAGTGCCTTTTATCTCCACGACAATACATCGGCGAAATGCTTTAGCTACGAGCTAACGTGATAGCATCTTGCTTTAACTGCATATAGAAACAAAAGAAATAAACCCCTGACTGGAAGGATAGATAGAAAATCAACAATACTATTAAACCGTGGACATGTAAATACACGGTTAATGCTTTCCAGGCTGGCAAAGGTTAACAATGCTGTGCTAACGACGCCATTGAAGCTAACTTAGCAACCGGACTGCACAGAGCTATGCTAAAAACATTAGCTCTCCACCTACGCCAGCCAGCCCTCATTTGCTCATCAACACCCGTGCTCACCTGCGTTCCAGCGATCGGCAGAAGGACGAAGGACTTCACTCGATGTGTTTGGCGGCCCGGAGACGTAGGAAGTCAAGGTGAAGTCGGCGGCTAGCGCAGCTAGCGCGGCTAGCGCGGCTAGCGCACCAACAAAGTCCTCCTGGTTGTGTTGCTGTAGTCCGCTGCTAATACACCGATCCCACCTACAACTGTCTTCTTTGCAGCCTTCATTGTTCATTAAACAAATTGCAAAAGATGTCCAGAATACTGTGGAATTATGAAATGAAAACAGAGCTTTTTGTATTGGATTCTACGGGGTACCATAACTTCCGTTAGTCGGACTTCGTCACGCGCATACGTCATCATACCGCGATGTTTCAGCCGGATATTTCCCGGGAATTTTAAAATGTCACTTTATAAGTTAAGCCGGCCGTATTGGCATGTGTTGCAATGTTAAGATTTCATCATTGATATATAAACTATCAGACTGCGTGGTCGGTAGTAGTGGCTTTCAGTAGGCCTTTAAAAACATTTTCTTGAATAAAAAAGAAAGTAAAACAATATAAAAACAGTAACATAGAAACTAGTAATTAATGAAAATGAGTAAAATTAACTGTTAAAGGTTAGTACTATTAGTGGAGCAGCAGCACGCACAATCATGTGCGCTTACGGACTGTATCCCTTGCAGACTGTATCGATATATGTGACCCGTGCTGGCAAAATGAGTCGGAATACGCACAGGCTAATTTTGACCAACAGGCAAATAAGTGACAAAAATGTATCTTGGTTGAAATTGAGATTTTCACAAAAATGAGTCCATAAAGCCACAATCTAGCGATCCCAATCATCGAAATAGCAAGAAAACATCTTAAATCAACTTTATTTGAAGGTTTTGTACGAGGTATGTCTTCAGAAATGAGTCCTTTGTGTTGAAATTCCTTGAGAAAATGAAGTGTTTTCAACGCTCACTCGCGGCAATAAGTGGGAATCCCCCTAGCCATATTTGCTATCATTGTGACGCCAAGTTGACCTACTTTGTAAAAATGAGCATGGAATTCCCGATGACGCCATTCTGAACCAATAGAATTCGAGTTTTTAAACCTGTCCCGACGTAAACAAATCCGGCTTGTTGCTAAGCGGTCGCTGTGAGGCGTACCCTCATTGGTTGAATCACCCCGCGCGGTGCATTGTGGTATCATGGCAGCGCCCTGATGAAAAACAACACAGTAATTCGAGCGGAATATTTGGTGAAAAAAGGTGATTTTCGAACATTTAATTATTATTTTTGTGGATAAGTTAGACCAGGGGTCACCAACGCGGTGCCCGCGGGCACCAGGTAGCCCGTAAGGACCAGATGAGTAGCCCGCTGGCCTGTTCTAAAAATAGCTCAAATAGCAGCACTTACCAGTGAGCTGCCTCTATTTTTTTAATTGTATTTATTTACTAGCAAGCTGGTCTCGCTTTGCCCGACATTTTTAATTCTAAGAGAGACAAAACTCAAATAGAATTTGAAAATCCAAGAAAATATTTGAAAGACTTGGTCTTCACTTGTTTAAATTCATTAATTTTTTTACTTTGCTTCTTATAACTTTCAGAAAGACAATTTTAGAGAAAAAATACAACCTTAAAAATGATTTTAGGATTTTTAAACACATATACCTTTTTACCTTTTAAATTCCTTCCTCTTCTTTCCTGACAATTTAAATCAATGTTCAAGTAAATCTATTTTTTTTATTGTAAAGAATAATAAATACATTTTAATTTAATTCTTCATTTTTGCTTCTGTTTTTTCGACGAAGAATATTTGTGAAATATTTCTTCAAACTTATTATGATTAAAATTTTTAAAAAAATATTCTGGCAAATCTAGAAAATCTGTAGAATCAAATTTAAATCTTATTTCAAAATCTTTTGAATTTATTTTAAAATGTTTGTTCTGGAAAATCTAGAAGAAATAATGATTTGTCTTTGTTAGAAATATAGCTTGGTCCAATTTGTTATATATTCTAACAAAGTGTAGATTGGATTTTAACCTATTTAAAACATGTCATCAAAATTCTAAAATTAATCTTAATCAGGAAAAATTACTAATGATGTTCCATAAATTATTTTTTTAATTTTTTTCAAAAAGATTCGAATTAGCTAGTTTTTCTCTTCTTTTTTTCGGTAGAATTTTGAATTTTAAAGAGTCGAAATGGAAGATAAACTATGTTTCAAAATTTAATTGTCATTTTTTTCATGTTTCCTCCTCTTTTAAACCGTTCAATTAAGTGTAAATATCATTAATTATTAATAATAACAGAGTTAAACGTAAATTGAGCAAATTGGCTATTTCTGGCAATTTATTGAAGTGTGTATCAAACTGGTAGCCCTTCGCATTAATCACTACCCAAGAAGTAGCTCTTGCTTTCAAAAAGGTTGCTGACCCCTGATCTAGAATATGAATGGATGGATGAAATTAACTCAGAATGTTTATAGTGCTATATAATGACATTTTGAATTAATTTGAAACGAAAAAATTAATCCGTGACCCACCCCTATTAAAAAAACGAGAGGGAAAAAGTTAACTTATTTAGCTTTTTTATGCTTTATACTCACAGCAAACTATGCAAATATGAAGATTACACTACACTAGTGCCACAAATAGAATGCAGACCTGTTGGGAACGCTGTACCAATGTCACAAAACGGGGAGGAAATTATGCAAGGGCTTTGTCGGTGAGCAACATTCCTCAAAAAGTTATTGGCATATTGAAACTTTCAGGCAATGTCAGGAACGGGATAAAGTTTCGGAGCCGTACATTTACGAAACGAGCTCGACGTCTGTTTGTGAATGCGAGCGGCGCCGCAGAGACGAGAGGTTGGAGACTGAATGCTTTTACACTTTATTTATGCTATTGAACTTTTGAGGATGCCTTCAACTACCTCGGATTGATTTTTGTGCTTTTCATTTCCAATGAGCCGAAGAATATAAAGCAGGGCTGGGCAATAAAACCGTATCAATAAAAAAAATGAATTTGATTCTTTGCATGGAGTGAGAAGACAAAAGTCAAAATGGAGAAATTGTGGATAAAGAGGAAAAGTCAGGCCAGTGTGGTCTGTACCTGACGCAAGGCAAGACCGCTAATACCACATCACCTCAGCCGCGCTCACCCTTTAGAGCACAGCTGTAATGTCCTGCCACTAAACCTGCAGAAAATAGTTCTCAGGTTTCTCTATGTTTACATTTTCACACTTTGCACTAGATTCTTACACTTTTTTTTTTAAAGCTGGGGTACCTAAGTTATATTGTTTCACTAAAAAAACAATCATATTAGCTTCGTAACAGTAATAATAATAAAAAAATTTTAGGGATGTCCGATAATGGCTTTTTGCCGATATCCGATATTGTCCAACTCTTTAATTACCGATACCGATATACACAGTTGTGGAATTAACACATTATTATGCCTAATTTGGACAACCAGGTATGGTGAAGATAAGGTCCTTTTTTTTTTTTAAATTAATAAAATAAAATAAGATAAATAAATTAAAAACATTTTGTTGAATACAAAAGAAAGTAAAACAATATAAAATCAGTTACATAGAAACTAGTAATGAATGAAAATGAGTAAAAAGAAGTGTTAAAGGTTAGTACTATTAGTGGAGCAGCAGCACGCACAATCATGTGTGCTTACGGACTGTATCCCTTGCAGACTGTATTGATACATATTGATATATAATGTAGGAACCACAATATTAATAACAGAAGGAAACAACCCTTTTGTGTGAATGAGTGTAAATGGGGGAGGGAGGTTTTTTGGGTTGCTGCACTAATTGTAAGTGTATCTTGTGTTTTTTATGTTGATTTAATAAAAATAAAAATTAAAAATAAAATAAAAAAAACACACAAAAAAACCGATACCGATAAAAAAAAAAACGATACCGATAATTTCCGATATTACATTTTAAAGCATTTATCGGCCGATATTATCGGACATCTCTAAAAAAAATGGTACATCTGTGTGCTGTATGTGCCCTATAATTAAATATTTTAGTAAATAAAACCCAGTCAACCCCAAGATTGAATCTGGAGGGGTATCCAGAGCCCAAAAAGGATCCTCCTCATTGGCCGACGCCACATATAGAAAAGTGCGTAGACAGAGCACATTTGTTTGTAGTAAAGAATGGCTTCCGAACACCCACCTGGAAAGAGGGCTATACCTGCGCTTGCTGTTACAGCGGACACTGCTAAAAAAAAAAAAAAAAAGAGGAAATCTGAGGAAGAAAAGAAAGCCGCTGTACGTCTAAAAAAAAACAAAGAAGAGCCAACACTCGTATAAATATTGGTCTGGCGTATTTAAGATGGAGGGCAGTCTTGGACTAACTTTGGACGCACAAGTGTCTGTTTTTTTCCTAGACAGGTTCTATTTTCCTATATTTTGTGTGGCGACGTGTGCTAATGATAGTCTGCAACAAAATACCAACAAGGGGATCCTTCAATGCAACTTCAGACTGTCAACAACCTGTGTGTGTGCACGCACAGTTCTTGTGCGCTCCTCCAGAGAGAAGGAGATTGGGAGGGACTATCAGGCAGGTGCGCATAGCACGGGGGGCGGGATTTACAATTTCTTACATATTCCTTCATTTTAAGAGCTTATTGTTAAGTGTTCAATGTGATTTGACTATTTTGTTGACATTATTGGAGTGTTTTCCACGCTTGTTTTCCATAGGTCATAAAAAAATAATAATTATTGATATTGATCGATATAATAATAATACAATTTAAATAATTACTGCTAGAGATGTCAGGTCACACTGAGGGTGACCGTATAAACAACTTTAAAGGCCTACTGAAATTTATTTATTTATTTAAACGGGAATAGCAGATCCATTCTATGTGTCATACTTGATCATTTCGCGATATTGCCATATTTTTGCTGAAAGGATTTAGTAGAGAAAATCGACGATAAAGTTCGCAACTTTTGCTCGCTGATAAAAAAAAAAGCCTTGCCTGTACCGGAAGTAGCGTGACGTCACAGGAGCTAGTATTCCTCACAATTCCCCGTTGTTTACAATGGAGCGAGAGAGATTCGGACCGAGAAAGTGACGATTACCCCATTAATTTGAGCGAGGATGAAAGATTCGTAGATGAGGAACGTTACAGTGAAGGACTTGAGAGGCAGCGATGGACGTATCTTTTTTCGCTCTGACCGTAACTTAGGTACAAGCTGGCTCATTGGATTCCACACTCTGACTGGAAGGATAGATAGAAAATCAACAATACTATTAAACCGTGGACATGTAAATACACGGTTAATGCTTTCCAGGCTGGCGAAGGTTAACAATGCTGTGCTAACGACGCCATTGAAGCTAACTTAGCAACGGGACCTCACAGAGCTATGCTAAAAACATTAGCTCTCCACCTACGCCAGCCAGCCCTCATCTACTCATCAACACCCGTGCTCACCTGCGTTCCAGCGATCGGCAGAAGGACGAAGGACTTCACCCGATGCGTTTGGCGGCCCGGAGACGTAGGAAGTCAAGGTGAGGTCGGCGGCTAGCGCGGCTAGCGCTCCAACAAAGTCCTCCTGGTTGTGTTGCTGTAGTCCGCTGCTAATACACCGATCCCACCTACAACTGTCTTCTTTGCAGCCTTCATTGTTCATTAAACAAATTGCAAAATATGTCCAGAATACTGTGGAATTATGAAATGAAAACAGAGCTTTTTGTATAGGATTCTACGGGGTACCATAACTTCCGTTACTCTGACTTCGTCACGCGCATACGTCATCATACCGCGACGTTTCAGCCGGATATTTCCCGGGAAGTTTTAAATGTCACTTTATAAGTTAACCCGGCCGTATTGGCATGTGTTGCAATGTTAAGATTTCATCATTGATATATAAACTATCAGACTGCGTGGTCGGTAGTAGTGGGTTTCAGTAGGCCTTTAACACTGTTAAAAATATGCGCCACACTGTGAACCCACACCAAACAAGAATGACAAACACATTTCGGGAGAACACCCGCAGCTTAACAACATAAACACAACAGAACAAATACCCAGAACCCCTTGCAGCACTAACTCTTCCGGGACGCTACAATATACACTCTCCGCTACCACCAAACCAACAAATCCCCCCCCCCCACACACACACCTCAACCCCACCGCCCACCCACTCCCCATCTCCCGAATTCGGAGGTCTCAAGGTTGGCAAGTATGCTCTAGTACAGTGGTCCCCAACCTTTTTGTAGCTGCGGACCGGTCAACGCTTGAAAATTTGTCCCACGGACCGGTGGGGGGGGAGTGTTTAAAAAAAAAAAAAAAAAAAAAAAAAAAAAAAAATTTTTTTTTTTTTTGCATAAATAAATACAATCATGTGTGCTTACGGACTGTATCCCTGCAGACTGTATTGATCTATATTGATATAGAATGTATATATTGTGTTTTTTATGTTGATTTCATTTTTTTAAAAAATAAAAAATTTTTAAAAAAAATTAAAAAAAAATTTTTTTAATTCTTGTGCGGCCCGGTAACAATCGGTCCGCGGCCCGGTACCGGTCCGCGGACCGGTGGTTGGGGACCACTGCTCTAGTATACCGAAGCTGTTGTTTTGAGGCATGTTTAAAAAAAATAAAAAATAATGCACTTTGTGAAAGTCAAAGTATAGTATTTCCCATAGTTGTAGTGGTTATTAGGATTATCTCAGGGAGAGCATGTCCCAAATTCCAAGATGCTGTTTTGAGGCATGTTAAAAAAATAACGCACTTTGTGACTTCAATAATAAATATGGCAGTGCCATGTTGGCACTTTTTTTCCATAACTGGAGTTGAAGTAGTTCTCTTATTTTGGAAAACCTTGTTTTTGATTGAGTGATTGAGACTTTTATTAGTAGATTGCACAGTACAGTACATATTCCGTACAATTGACCACTAAATGGTAACACCCCAATAAGTTTTTCAACTTGTTTAAGTTTAAGTTAATCAATTCATGGTAAAGTTACATTGTTTAATGCATCCAGCGGGGCATCACAACAAAATTAGGCATAATAATGTGTTAATTCCACAACTGTATATATCGGTATCGGTTGATATCGGAATCGGTAATTAAGAGTTGGACAATATCGGAATATCGGCAAAAAAGACATTTTCGGACATCTCTAATTACTGCATAACAAAAATTCTACTTCATAGTTAAATAAAAATAACAGGGAAAATTAATTTTACACAGCCTTTATTTCCTGGCACTAAACCTGCAGAAAATAGTTCTCCGGTTTTTCTACGTATACATTTTCACACTTTGCACTATTTTCTTACACTTTATGAAGCATTTCTTACATATTCCTTATTTTCAAGAGCTTATTGTGAAGTGCTCAATGTGATTTTACTATTTTGTTGACATTGTTGGAGTGTTTTCCACGCTTGTGTTGACATTTCCTTTCTGCCTTGATAGCTGAGGGATTATAATCAGAGGAAGTTACATTTCAAATAAAAATATTACATATTTTATTCTCACTCTTCTTATTTTCCATAGGTCATAAAAAAAAAATATTGATATCGATCGATATAATAATAATACAATTTAAATAATTACTGCATAACAAAAATTCTACTTCATAGTCAAATAAGAATAACAGGGCAAATTAATGTTACACAGCCTTTATTTCCTGGCACTAAACTTGCAGAAAATAGTTCTTCTCCGGTTTTTCTATGTTTACATTTTCACACTTTGCACTATTTTCTTACACTTTATGAAGCATTTCTTACGTATTCCTTATGTTTAAGAGCTTATTGTTAAGTGTTAGAATAGAATAGAGTTGTATTGTCATTATTACAGTGAAAAGATTCAAAGAACAACGAAATTGGAGCAGATCCCCTAAGGTGTATACACAATAATTGAGTCATATAAATAGTAAAAAAAGAATATATGTATCTATATATATGTATATATTAGGGCTGTGAATCTTTGGGTGTCCCACGATTCAATTCAATATCGATTCTTGGGGTCACAATTCGATTCAAAATCGATTTTTTTTCAATTCAACATGATTCTCGATTCAAAAACGATTTTTTTCCCCGATTCAAAAGGATTGTCTATTCATGGAATACATAGATTTCAGCAGGATCTAACCCAGTCTGCTGACATGCAAGCAGAGTAGTAGATTTTTGTAAAAATCTTTTATAATTGTAAAGGACAATGTTTTATCAACTGATTGCAATAATGTACATTTGTTTGAACTATTAAATGAACCAAAAATATGACTTATTTTATCTTTGTGAAAATATTGGACACAGTGTGTTGTCAAGCTTATGAGATGCGATGCGAGTGTAAGCCACTGTGACACTATTGTTCTTTTTATTTTTATTTTTATAAATGTCTAATGATAATGTCAATAGAGATTTTTAATCACTGCTATGTTGAAATTTTAACTAATATTGATACTGTTGTTGATAATATTCATTTTTGTTTCACTACTTTTGGTCGTGTTTGTGTCTCCTCTCATTTGCTCTGTTTATTGCAGTTCTGAGTGTTGCTGGGTCGGGTTTGGTTTCGGAATTGGATCCCATTGTTATGGTATTGCTGTGTATTGTTTTGTTGGATTCATTAATATAAAAAAAAAAAAAAAAAAAAAAAAAAAATTTTTTAAATGAACTTTTTTTTTTAAAATCGATTTTTAAAAAACGAGAATCGATTCTGAATCGCACAACGTGAGAATCGCGATTCGAATTCGAATCGATTTTTTCCCACTCCCCTAGTACAGTGTTTTTCAACCACTGTGCCGCGGCACACTAGTGTGCCGTGAGATACAGTCTGGTGTGCCGTGGGAGATTATCTAATTTCACCTATTTGGGTTAAAAATAGTTTTTGCAAACCAGTAATTATAGTCTGCAAATTATGTGTTGTTGAGTGTCGATGCTGTCTAGGGCTCGGCAGAGTAATACTCTTCCATATCAGCCTGTAGCTAATTGCTTTGTAGATGTCGGAAACAGCAGGAGGCAGTGTGCAGGTAAAAAGGTGTCTAATGCTTAAACCAAAAGTAAACAAAAGGTGAGTGCCCCTAAGAAAAGGCAGTGAAACTTAGGGAGGGCTATGCAGAACGAAACTGGCTACAAAGTAAACAAAAACAGAATCCTGGACGACAGCAAAGACTTACTGTGGAGCAAAGACAGCATCCGGATGTACATCCGAACATGACATGACAATCAACAATGTCCACACAAAGAAGGATAAAAACAACTGAAATATTCTTGATCGCTAAAACAAAGTAGATGCGGGAAATATCGCTCAAAGGAAGACATGAAACTGCTGCAGGAAGATACCAAAAAAAGAGAAAAAGCCCACCAAAATAGGAGCGCAAGACAAGAACTAAAACACCACACACAGGAAAACATCTAAAAACTCCAAATAAGTCACGGCGTGATGTGACAGGTGGTGACAGTACACCTACTTTGAGACAAGGGCTATAGTGATGCATGCTTGGTTATGGTTTAAAGGCCTACTGAAATGAATTGTTTTTATTTAAACGGGGATAGCAGATCTATTCTATGTGTCATACTTGATCATTTCGCGATATTGCCATATTTTTGCTGAAAGGATTTAGTATAGAACAACGCTGATAAAGATTGCAACTTTTGGTATCTGATAAAAAAAAGGCTTGCCCCTACCGGAAGTAGCGTGACGTAGTCAGTTGAACATATACGCAAAGTTCCCTATTGTTTACAATGATGGCCGCATGAAGTGAGAGAGATTCGGACGAGAAAGCGACAATTTCCCCATTAATTTGAGCGAGGATGAAAGATTTGTGGATGAGTAAAGTGCAAGTGAAGGACTAGTGGGGAGTGGAAGCTATTCAGATAGGGAAGATGCTGTGAGAGCCGGGGGTGACCTGATATTCAGCTGGGAATGACTACAACAGTAAATAAACACAAGACATATATATACTCTATTAGCCACAACACAACCAGGCTTATATTTAATATGCCACAAATTAATCCTGCATAAAAACACCTGCGTGTTTGTTACGCTAGCTCCTAGCTCCTCTGCTAGCTCCTAGCTCCATAGAACACGCCAATACAATTCAAACACCTGATCAACACACACAATCACTCAGCCCAAAAGACCGTTCACCTAACCCAAGGTTCATAAAGCTTATATATTTTTAAAAAGTTACGTACGTGACGCGCACATACGGTCAAGCTATCAAATGTTTAGCAGCCAAGGCTGCATACTCACGGTACCTGGTATTCAGCTGGGAATGACTAAAACAGTAAATAAACACAAGACATATATTTACTCTATTAGCCACAACACAACCAGGCTTATATTTAATATGCCACAAATTAATCCTGCATAAAAACACCTGCGTGTTTGTTATGCTAGCTCCTAGCTCCTATGCTAGCTCCTAGCTCCATAGAACACGCCAATACAATTCAAACACCTGATCAACACACACAATCACTCAGCCCAAAAGACCGTTCACCTAACCCAAGGTTCATAAAGCTTATATATTTTTAAAAAGTTACGTACATACGCAAAAAAAAGTTGCGCACATACGGTCAAGCGATCAAATGTTTAGAAGCCAAAGCTGCATACTCACAGTAGCACGTCTGCGTCTTTGTCATCCAAATCAAAGTAATCCTGGTAAGAGTCTGTGTTGTCCCAGTTCTCTACAGGCGTCTGTGTATCGAAGTCAAAAGTCCTCCTGGTTAGAGTCTCTGTTATCCGAGTTCTTCCATCTTGACTGCATCTTTCGGGAATGTAAACAAAGAAGCGCCGGCTGTGTACTGTTGTTGTTGACTACGTTCGAAAAATACGTCCATTTCGCACCGACAACTTTCTTCTTTGCTTGCTCAGCTTCCTTCTCCATAATGCAATGAACATGATTGCAACAGATTCACGAACACAGATGTCCAGAATACTGTGGAATTATGAAATGAAAACAGAGCTTTTTCGTATTGGCTTCAATGTGGAAGGCATACCCGTGTTCCCCGGGCTACGTCACGTGCATACGTCATCCTCAGAGGCGTTTCGAACCGGAAGTTTAGCGGCAAATTTAAAATGTCACTTTATAAGTTAACCCGGCCGTATTGGCATGTGTTATAATGTTAAGATTTCATCATTGATATATAAACTATCAGACTGCGTGGTCGGAAGTAGTGGCTTTCAGTAGGCCTTAAAATTCATATTCAACAATTGCGACAACGACTTTTTACTGTCAACTGAGTTTCGTTTTTTTAGGATTTCTGCTGGTGGTGGGCCTCCGCATTTTTTCAACGCAAAAAATGTGCCTTGGCTCAAAAAAGGTTGAAAAACACTGCCCTAGTATACATCCACACACATGCATATATCCATACATATGCATATATATACATATAACATTATTGCACATTGTAGTCCGAAAAAATGTGACACAATGTGATTTTACTATTTTGTTGACATTGTTTGAGTGTTTTCCATGCTCGTGTTGACATTTCCTTTCTGCCTTGATAGCTGAGGGATTATAATCAGAGAAAGTTACATATCCCAAAATTATTTCATATTCTTTTTCCTGGTCCTTGTTTTCCACAGGTCATAAAATATCGACTTGACATAAAACACGTATGTCGTTGATCAATTTCAGCCCTGATATAAAGTGTTTTCTGTATCATTGTTTGGCCTCACACTCACTTAGTCTCCCCACCTTGTTTCTCAGCATTCGAGTTGTCAGTCAGCTTGAGTTTTTCCAGAGCTTGCTTCAGAGAGGCGGACACTTTTTGGAGCAACCTCACCAGAGGCTCGTCAGCACTGCAACAGCAAGCGGACAGAGACAAATTCATTGGTTTGACACAATAGGCCATTGGAATATACGCGGCAACTTGTTTATTTTGCATTTCTTGTGTATTTCTATTACAACAAACTTGACAACGCAGAGAAAGAAGAACAAAAGGAGCCTTTGAAATGAAGCAACTTTTGTGGGAACATCTTTGTGCTGAAGAACTCTGATCAGTGGAACTATTTTGCAGTGTTTTTACTCAGCCGCAGTCTTTAAACTATATGCAGTTTATTGGTGTTTATTAGTTTTACAAACTTATTTTCAATACATGAAGCTACGAGAAGTGGACGCGCTCTTTTAAACGTATTTAGGGAGGAATATGAAGCCGAACGTGAAGCGGGGACCTCAGCTGCTTACTACTCGGACTTTGTTGGATAAATGTGAAATAAAGGAGGCGGCTAATAACATCAAAGATTAACCATTTACTTTATTACTTGTTGTAAAAGTAGTCAGTGACACTCCATTTGTGTAGTTATTAGCCTCAACCTCAGGGAACAGAATGATAATGCTAACAAGCTAATGCTAAATCCGAATGCGTTTGTGTTGTCAGCGTGAGATAAACACTGACATTTATTATTTATATATTGTTATTTACAGATAAACACTAACATTTATCATTTATATATTGTTATTTACAGATAAACACTGACATTTATCATTTATATATTGTTATTTACAGATAAACACTGACATGTATTATTCATATATTGTTATTCACAGATAAACACTGACATTTATTATTTATATATTTACAGATAATCACTGACGTTTGTTATTGATATATTGTTATTTACAGATAACGACTGACATGTATTATTGATATATTGCTATTTACAGATAAACCCCGAAATGTATTATTTATATAATATTGTCATTTACAGATAAACACGGACATTGAGTATACATTGTTACTAACAGATAAGCAAAGACATTTATTATTTATTTATTGTTATTTACAGATAAACACTGACATTTATTATTTATATATTGTTATATCGAGATAAACACTGACATTTATTATTTATATATTTTTATTTACAGATAAACACTGACATTTATTATTGATATACTGTTATTTACAGATAAACACTGACATTTATTATTTATATATTGTTATTTACAGATAAACACTAACATTTATCATTTATATATTGTTATTTACAGATAAACAATGACATTTATCATTTATATATTGTTATTTACAGATAAACACTGACATATATAAACACTGACATTTATTATTTATATATTTACAGATAATCACTGACGTTTGTTATTGATATATTGTTATTTACAGATAACGACTGACATGTATTATTGATATATTGCTATTTACAGATAAACCCCGAAATGTATTATTTATATAATATTGTCATTTACAGATAAACACGGACATTGAGTATACATTGTTACTAACATATAAGCAAAGACATTTATTATTTATTTATTGTTATTTACAGATAAACACTGACATTTATTATTTATATATTGTTATAGCGAGATAAACACTGACATTTATTATTTATATATTTTTATTTACAGATAAACACTGACATTTATTATTGATATACTGTTATTTACAGATAAACAGATTATTTATAGATAAACAAAGAAATTCATTATTTATATAAACACTGACATTTATTATTCATATATTATTTCCAGATAAACACTGACATTTATTATTTATATATTGTTATTTACAGATAAACACTGACATTTATTATTTATATATTTACAGACAAAAAACACATTTATTATTCATATATTGTTATTCACAGATAAACACTGACATTTATTATTTATATATTTACAGATAAACAAAGACATGTATTATTTATATATTAAAAATGAGATAAACAAAGACATTTATTATTTATTTAATGTTGTTTACAAATAAACACTGACATTTATTATTTATATATTGTTATTTCCAGATAAACACAGACATTTATTATTTATATATTGTTACTTACAGATAAACACTGACATTTATTATTTATATATTATTTACAGATAAACAAAGACATGTATTATTCATATATTAAGATTTACAGATGAAAAAAGACATTTGTTATTTATTTATTGTTATTTACAGATAAACATTGACATTGACATTTATTATTTATATATTATTTACAGATAAACACTGACATATATTATTTATATATTATTTACAGATAAACACTGAAATGTATTATTTATAGATAAACCCTGACTTGTATTATTTATATATTGTTTACAGATAAACGCTGACATGTATTATTGATATATTGTTATTTACATATAATCACTGACGTTTGTTATTGATATATTGTTATTTACAGATAACCACTGACATGTATTATGGATATATTGTTATTTACAGATAAACCCTGAAATGTATTATTTATATAATATTGTCATTCACAGATAAACACGGACATTGATTATACATTGTTACTAACAGATAAGCAAAGACATTTATTATTTATTTATTGTTATTTACAGATAAACACTGACATTTATTATTTATATATTGTTATATCGAGATAAACACTGACATTTATTATTTATATATTTTTATTTACAGATAAACACTGACATTTATTATTTATATAATGTTATTTACAGATAAACACTGACATTTATTATTGATATACTGTTATTTACAGATAAACAGATTATTTATAGATAAACAAAGACATTTATTATTCATATATTATTTCCAAATAAACACTGACATTTATTATTTATATATTGTTATTTACAGATAAACACTGACATTTATTATTTATATATTTACAGACAAAAAAACACATTTATTATTCATATATTGTTATTTACAGATAACCACTGACATGTATTATTGATATATTGTTATTTACAGATAAACCCCGAAATGTATTATTTATATAATATTGTCATTTACAGATAAACACGGACATTGATTATACATTGTTACTAACAGATAAGCAAAGACATTTATTATTTATTTATTGTTATTTACAGATAAACACTGACATTTATTATTTATATATTGTTATATCGAGATAAACACTGACATTTATTATTTATATATTTTTATTTACAGATAAACACTGACATTTATTATTTATATAATGTTATTTACAGATAAACAGATTATTTATAGATAAACAAAGACATTTATTATTTATATAAACACTGACATTTATTATTCATATATTGTTATTTCCAGATAAACACTGACATTTATTATTTATATATTTATAGACAAAAAAAACATTTATTATTCATATATTGTTATTCACAGATAAACACTGACATTTATTATTTATATATTTACAGATAAACAAAGACATGTATTATTTATATATTAAGAATTACAGATAAACAAAGACATTTATTATTTATTTAATGTTATTTACAGATAAACACTGACATTTATTATTTATATATTGTTATTTCCAGATAAACACCGACATTTTTTATTTATATATTGTTATTTACAGATAAACACTGACATTTATTATTTATATATTATTTACATATAAAGAAAGACATGTATTATTTATATTTTAAGAATTACAGATAAACAAAGACATTTATTATTTGATTAATGTTATTTACAGATAAACACTGACATTTATTATTTATATATTGTTATTTCCAGATAAACACCGACATCTTTTATTTATATATTGCTATTTACAGATAAACACTGACATTTATTATCTATATATTATTTACAGATAAACAAAGACATGTATTATTCATATATTAAGATTTACAGATGAAAAAAGACATTTATTATTTATTTATAGATAAACATTGGCATTTATTATTTATATATTATTTACAGATAAACACTGACATTTATTATTTATATATTATTTACAGATAAACACTGACATGTATTATTTATATATTGTTATATCCAGATAAACACTGACACTTATTATTTATATATTGTCATTTACAGATAAACACTGACATTTATACACTACCGTTCAAAAGTTTGGGGTCACATTGAAATGTCCTTATTTTTGAAGGAAAAGCACTGTACTTTTCAATGAAGATAACTTTAAACTAGTCCTAATTGAAAGAAATACACTCTATACATTGCTAATGTGGTAAATGACTATTCTAGCTGCAAATGTCTGCTTTTTGGTGCAATATCTACATAGGTGTATAGAGGCCCATTTCCAGCAACTATCACTCCAGTGTTCTAATGGTACAATGTGTTTGCTCATTGGCTCAGAAGGCTAATTGATGATTAGAAAACCCTTGTGCAATCATGTTCACACATCTGAAAACACTTTAGCTCGTTACAGAAGCTACAAAACTGACCTTCCTTTGAGCAGATTGAGTTTCTGGAGCATCACATTCAATTAAACGCTCAAAATGGCCAGAAAAAGTGAACTTTCATCTGAAACTCGACAGTCTATTCTTGTTCTTAGAAATGAAGGCTATTCCACTAAATTGTTTGGGTGACCCCAAACTTTTGAACGGTAGTGTACATTATTATTTACTAGGGATGTCCGATAATGGCTTTTTGCCGATATCCGATATGCCGATATTGTCCAACTCTTTAATTACCGATACCGATATCAACCGATACCGATATCAACCGATATATACAGTCGTGGAATTAACACATTATTATGCCTAATTTGGACAACCAGGTATGGTGAAGATAAGGTACTTTTTAAAAAAATGAATCAAATAAAATAAGATAAATAAATTAAAAACATTTTCTTGAATAAAAAAGAAAGTAAAACAATATAAAAACAGTTACATAGAAACTAGTAATTAATGAAAATTAGTAAAATGAACTGTTAAAGGTTAGTACTATTAGTGGAGCAGCAGCACGCACAATCATGTGTGCTTACGGACTGTATCCCTTGCAGACTGTATTGATATATATTGATATATAATGTAGGAAGCAGAATATTAATAACAGAAAGAAACAACCCTTTTGTGTGAATGAGTGTAAATGGGGGAGGGAGGTTTTTTGGGTTGGTGCACTAATTGTAAGTGTATCTTGTGTTTTTTATGTGGATTTAATAAAAAAAAACAAAAAAAAACGATACTGATAATAAAAAAACCGATACCGATAATTTCCGATATTACATTTTTTATTTTTTTATTTTATTTTTTTCCGATATTACATTTTAATGCATTTATCGGCCGATAATATCGGTCTGCCGATATTATCGGACATCTCTATTATTTACAGATAAAAACTGACATTTATTATTTATATATTGTTATTTACAGATGAAATGGACCAAAAGGAATCGTCTGACCCTCATGAATTCATCATTTACGGAGAGGACGACTTTCAGACTGTTGGGCATTGTGGACGAAAGCCTGACTATTTATAAACAATTATAAACACTTTATTTCATAAATCCTGTCATTTTGTATATGATTGCGTTGTATTTCCATGACTTACTTTTTAATAAAAGAACTGTGACCTAATATTGTCTGTTTATTTACATGGTATCAGTGTAGAAATATAGTCAACCACTCTTCCATACGTCATCAGAGTGCTTTGTATAAACCACCTGAACGGTGAAATGTGGTGGAAACACTTCCACAGGTACACTTAGTTCCAGGAACCACAGGTTCCTGAACTTTTGGTGGAAAAGGGCCTATTATTAGCCACACGACTTTATAAGCAGCCCCAGAGTCAGTTACAAGTTTGACACCACAACATGCTGTGCAGGTGTGTTGTGGATCAATATTGCACTGCTGCTTCACACTTTCTTGTAAGTGGTTAGCGTGTTGTCTCGAAAAAGAGACGTGGACGAGCACGGTATCGATTAAAGTTAAGACAAAAAGATAGCCGACCCAGTCCAACCTTGGTCTGCAAATAGCCTCCTGAGGCTTTGGTGCGGAGATGATGTACTCGCTAAACTTTGGTTTCTGTTCGTCCACGTCTGGTTTCACCGGCTCCGGGGGCTTCTCTTTGTTGTGGGGGCCTTTAGTGCAGCCCTGTGGGAGGGGGAGAGAACGCGACCGCTGTAATAGCGAGCCAGCAGACGACGCGAGCTAAGAACAAAAACTCACCGCGATGCCGAGGAAGTCGGAGAAGTCGGTGGTCCTTCTCTTGCAGCACGACCATCCCTTGGGAAGGAGAGCGAGGCGTTGGGACAGGGGGAGGTCGCAACAACATTTTAAAGGCGCGTTTACCTTGAGTGCATCGTGGAAGACGGGGACGCCTGGGTGGTATGTACAGCCTTCTGCAGCAACAAAATAACAAAGAAAAACTGTCTTTAACAAAGCGACACCAGCATATTGACTGTGTGACCTTATAAAGCAGCCATTTCCTTCCAGCGTGGTCCAAACCATTCCTTTCCCCGTCAGCCCTTAAGGTAATGCCAATGTACTCTGCTGTGATGAAACGTGGCATGCAATTAAAATGGAAATTAGACGCGTGGCCTGAGCAGAATATATCTGCAAATGAAGATGAGCTCTCGTGTTGGACGAGGTGTTTCTAAACACAGGAAATGAGACACACGGCGGTAACCAAATATTAACTTGCTTAAAGGGGAACTGCACTTTTAAAGGCCTACTGAAATGATTTTTTTTTATTTAAACGGGAATAGCAGATCCATTCTATGTGTCATACTTGATCATTTCGCGATATTGCCATATTTTTGCTGAAAGGATTTAGTAGAGAAAATCGACGATAAAGTTCGCAACTTTTGCTCACTGATAAAAAAAAAAGCCTTGCCTGTAGCGGAAGTAGCGTGACGTCACAGGAGCTAGTATTCCTCACAATTCCCCGTTGTTTACAATGGAGCGAGAGAGATTCGGACCGAGAAAGTGATGATTACCCCATTAATTTGAGCGAGGATGAAAGATTCGTAGATGAGGAACGTTACAGTGAAGGACTTGAGAGGCAGTGCAGGACGTATCTTTTTTCGCTCTGACCGTAACTTAGGTACAAGCTGGCTCATTGGATTCCACACTCTCCTTTTTTTATTGTGGATCACGGATTTGTATTTTAAACCACCTGGGATACTATATCCTCTTGAAAATGAGAGTCGAGAACGTGAAATGGACATTCAGTGCCTTTTATCTCCACGACAATACATCAGCGAAATGCTTTAGCTATGAGCTAACGTGATAGCATCGTGCTTTAACTGCATATAGAAACAAAAAAATAAACCCCTGACTGGAAGGATAGATAGAAAATCAACAATACTATTAAACCGTGGACATGTAAATACACGGTTAATGCTTTCCAGGCTGGCGAAGGTTAACAATGCCGTGCTAATGACGCCATTGAAGCTAACTTAGCAACTTGGCAACGGGACCTCACAGAGCTATGCTAAAAACATTAGCTCTCCACCTACGCCAGCCAGCCCTCATCTACTCATCAACACCCGTGCTCACCTGCGTTCCAGCGATCGGCAGAAGGACGAACGACTTCACCCGATGCGTTTGGCGGCCCGGAGACGTAGGAAGTCAAGGTGAGGTCGGCGGCTAGCGTGGCTAGCGCTCCAACAAAGTCCTCCTGGTTGTGTTGCTGTAGTCCGCTGCTAATACACCGATCCCACCTACGACTGTCTTCTTTGCAGCCTTCATCGTTCATTAAACAAATTGCAAAAGATGTCCAGAATACTGTGGAATTATGAAATGAAAACAGAGCTTTTTGTATAGGATTCTACAGGTACCATAACTTCCGTTACTCTGACTTCGTCACGCGCATACGTCATCATACCGCGACGTTTCAGCCGGATATTTCCCGGGAAGTTTTAAACGTCACTTTATAAGTTAACCCGGCCGTATTGGCATGTGTTGCAATGTTACGATTTCATCATTGATATATAAACTATCAGACTGCGTGGTCGGTAGTAGTGGCTTTCAGTAGGCCTTTAACACTGTTACAAATATACGCCACACTGTGAATCCATACCCAGAACCCTTTGCAGCACTAACTCTTCCGGGACGCTACAAAATACACCCCCCCGCTACCACCAAAGCCCCGCCCCCCCACACACACCTTGTAGCGTCCCGGAAGAGTTAGTGCTGCAAAGGGTTCTGGGTATTTGTTCAGTTGTGTTACGGTGCGGATGTTCTCCCGAAATGTGTTTGTCATTCTTGTTTGGTGTGAGTTCACAGTGTGGCGCATATTTCTAATAGTGTTAAAGTTGTTTATACGGTCACCCTCAGTGTGACCTGTATGGCTGTTGATCAAGTATGCGTTGCATTCACTTGTGTTGGTGCGTGCAGAAGCCGCACATATGTGACTGGGCCAGCACTCGTTGGACTGGATGAAAAGCGGACGTGACGATTTTCGGGAGGGGCACTGAAATTTGGGAGTCTCCCGGGTGGGTTGGCTAGTATGAGAATTAGCGGTGAATGCGGTGTTACCGCCGCTGTATATAATCGGCGGGCCAGCTCTAGTGTTAATTTGATATCGCCTCAAGGGCCAAGTGAAATTACACGGCCAGAGTTTGACACCCATGTTATAAGCGACAAAGTAATTTTAGCAGCATCGTGATCGAGGAGAGATAACTAGCTTATGCTGCTATATTGACATGTTGAGCTGCTGCATCGCCTCGGAGTTGGTGAAAGTTAATTCGAGATTATAAATCACGCCTCTCACCTGGATAGTAGAAAGTTGTGGACATAAACCGACATGTTGGTCAACTCTGACATCCAACATAGACCCGGAAATGGCGAGAAAGACAGGAAAAGACGCTTATTTCCGGCACGTAATGAAAAAATAATATATATAATGAATAAAAATATAGAAAAAAATGCCATCAGCTGTAAAGTTTAGATCCGTGAAGGAAAGAAGTAAGTGAATGGATGTTTATAACTGCATAAATGTACATATGCATAAAAATGTGTTTTCTTTTGTATTGTTTTTTAATAAGGCAACCTTTTTTCCAAAACACAATATAGAATGTGAGATACAACAGCATAATGCATACATTTATCATTTGTTTTCAAAACGCTTACGAAAAAGTGGGACCCTAAAAATGTACTGTGGGACTTGATGGGGTCCCTGGGACCCCGTTTTGAAAATTCCTAGCGCCAACACTGATGGAGTATTGGTGCGTGCAAAACAGCAGCAGGCGCCTGTGGCCTGCGGGCTGGTTCTAATACTAATCAAATATCATCCCCAGGGCCATAGATAATTCATTCACGGGCCTACAACATCTACAAAGCAATTAGCTACCTGCTGCCACCTACTGATATGGAAAAGTATAACATGGTTATTCTGCCGAGCTCTGGACCAGTGTTTTTCAACCACTGTGCCGCGGCACACTAGTGTGCCGTGAGATACAGTCTGGTGTGCCGTGGGAGATGATGTCATTTCACTTATTTGGGTTAAAAATATTTTTTGCAAACCAGTAATTATAATCGGCAAATAATGTGCCGTTGTTGAGTGTCTGTGCTGTCTAGAGCTCGGCAGACTAACCGCGTAATACTCTTCCATATCAGTAGGTGGCAGCAGGCAGCTAATTGCTTTGTCGTGATCACAATATGCAGACGGCAGCAGGAGGCAGCATGCAGGTAAAAAGTTATCTGATGCTTAAACTGAAAAATAAAGAAAAAGGTGAGTGCCCCTATAAAAAGGCATTGAAGCTCAGGGAAGGCTATGCAGAACGAAACTAAAACTGAACTGGCGACAAAGTGAAGAAAAACAGAATGCTGGACGACAGCAAAGACTTACAGCGTGTGGAGCAGACGGCGTCCACAAAGTACATCCGTACATGACATGACGATCAATAATGTCCCCACAAAGAAAGATAAAAACAACTGAAATATTCTTCTTTGCTAAAACAAAGCAGGTGCGGGGAACAGCGCTTAAAGGAAGACATGAAACCGCTACGGGAAAATACTAACAAAAACAGGAAAAGCCACCAAAATAGGAGCGCAAGACAAGAACTAAAACACTAGACACAGGAAACGACAAAAAAAAAAAATCCAAATAAGTCAGGGTGTGATGTGACAGGTGGTGACCGTACACTTACTTTGAGACAAGAGCTATAGTGGTGCATGCTTGGTTATGGTTTAAAGTCATATCCGACGACTTTTTATTGTCAATATCGAGTTTCATATTTTATTGATTTCTGCTGGTGGTGTGCCTTTGGATTTTTTCAACGCAAAAAAGGTTGAAAAACATTGCTTTAGACAGTACAGTACGCAATATTATGCTAGACCCACTCGACGTCCATTGCATCCGGTCTCCCCTAGAGGGCGGGGGGCACCCACATCTGCGGTCCTCTCCAAGGTTTCTCATTGTCATTCTCATTGACATCCCACTGGGTTGTGAGTTTTTCCTTGCCCTTATGTGGGATCTGAACCGAGGATGTCGTTGTGGCTTGTGCAGCCCTTTGAGACACTTGTGATTTAGGGCTATATAAATAAACATTGATTGATTGATTGATACAGACACTCAACAACGGCACAGTATTTACGGATTATAATTACTTGTGTGCAAAAAATATTTTTAACCCATCCATTTTCTACCGCTTGTCCTTTTTGGGGTGGCGGGGGATGCTGGAGCCTATCTCAGCTGCATTCGGGCGAAAGGCGGGGTACACCCTGGACAAGTCGCCACCTCATCGCAGGGCCACAATGCAAAATAACAAAGAAAATATAAAATAAAGAAAACGTTGCAAAATATTGCAATATAAAGAAAACGTTGCAAAATAAGAAAAATGTTACAAAATGAAGAAAACGTTGCAAAATAAGGAAAACGTTGCAAAATAAGGACAATGTTGCAAAATGACAAAGAAAACGTTGCAAATGACATGCAACACCTTGCAAAATGACAAAGAAAATGTTGCAAAATAAAGAAAAGGTTGCAAAATGTCAAAGAAAATGTTGCAAAATGACAAAGAAAACAGTGCAAAATTACAAAAGAAAATTCTAAAATAAAGAAAACGTTACAAAATAAGCAAAATATTGCAAAATAAAGAAAACCTTGCAAAATAAGAAAAATATTGCAAAATAAAGAAAACCTTGCAAAATAAGAAAAATGTTGCAAAATGAAGAAAACCTTGCAAAATAACAAGGAAAACGTTGCAAAATAATAAGGAAAATGTTGCAAAATGACAAAGAACACGTTGCAAAATGACATGCAACACCTTGCAAAATGACAAAGAAAATGTTGCAAAATTTAAAAAAAGGTTGTAAAATGAAGAAAACCTTGTAAAATAACAAGGAAAACGTTGCAAAATAACAAGGAAAATGTTGCAAAATGACAAAGAAAATGTTGCAAAATGACATGCAACACCTTGCAAAATGACAAAGAAAATGTTGCAAAATGAAGAAACCTTGCAAAATAACAAGGAAAACGTTGCAAAATAACAAGGAAAATGTTGCAAAATGACAAAGAAAACGTTGCAAAATGACATGCAACACCTTGCAAAATGACAAAGAAAATGTTGCAAAATTTAAAAAAAGGTTGCAAAATAAAGAAAAGGTTGCAAAATGTCAAAGAAAATGTTGCAAAATGACAAATAAAACAATGCAAAATTACAAAAAAATATTCTAAAATAAAGAAAACGTTCCAAAATAACAAGCAAAATATTACAAAATAAAGAAAACCTTGCAAAATAAGAAAAATATTGCAAAATGAAGAAAACCTTGCAAAATAACAAGGAAAATGTTGCAAAACAACAAGGAAAATGTTGCAAAATGACAAAGAAAACATTGCAAAATGACATGCAACACCTTGCAAAATGACAAAGAAAATGTTGCAAAATAAAGAAAAGGTTGCAAAATGTCAAAGAAAATGTTGCAAAATTAAGGTTGCAAAATGTCAAAGAAAATGTTGCAAAATGACAAATAAAACTGCAAAATTACAAAAAAAAATCTAACATAAAGAAAACGTTGCAAAAAGACAAGCAAAATATTGCAAAATAAAGAAAACCTTGCAAAATAAGAAAAATGTTGCAAAATGAAGAAAACGTTGCAAAATAAGGAAAATGTTGCAAAATAACAAGGAAAATGTTGCAAATTGATAAAGAAAACGTTGCAAAATGACAAAAAAAAGTTGCAAAATAAAAAAAGGTTGCAAAATAAAGAATAGGTTGCAAAATGTCAAAGAAAATGTTGCAAAATAAAGAAAAGGTTGCAAAATGTCAAAGAAAATGTTGCAAAATGACAAAGAAAACAATGCAAAATTACAAAAGAAAATTCTAAAATAAAGAAAACGTTGCAAAATAACAAGCAAAATATTATTATTATATAAAATTTAACCCAATTAGGTGAAATTACATAATCTCCCACGGCACACCAGCCTGTATTTCAAAGCACACTAGTGTGCCGCGGCACCGTGGTTGGAAAAACACTGCTGTATTCAATGCAGTGAAGAAAACAATAACAACAAACTTACCGTTAACGCTACCACCAAAGTATGAAGTTGCCAACATGAATGCGAAGTTCAAAACACAGACCAAGCGTATAAAATAACCGACGCAGTCAAAACACGTTGTCAGTTTTCGCCAAGTTTGACAAGAACTAAGTTAGCTGGCAGGAACCACGTGACCTGGCCTGTCGAACATTCCAGAATCACCAGCTAGCTTGTTAGCCCGTAGCAACGTTAGCAACTCACCGTCCGGGTTGTTCTCCGGATCGAAACGCTGCCCGCATCCCTTGTTGTAGCACAACACGGACATTATGGCTGGCGAGAGTAACTTTTAACCCCGGACTGAATGTGACAAGGAGCACTTAAGAACCAGGGGAGCGGCAAGAGAAGACACCGCTCAACACACCGCTAACACACGAAGCTTGCCCCTCGCTGACTTCCGGGTGCGCTCGGCTTCGCTCGGCAACTCTCGGCTCTGGCCCCGCCCACCGCCTGCTCCATCAGTGGTCCCAGCGCGGCGGCGGCGGCGGCGACTGATGCTGGACGCCCCCCCCACCCCCCCACCCTCAAAAAAAAAAAAACTTGCGCTAAACCTCTTTTCAGTCCACTCTTCTCGAATATCGGACCGAAGCGTCACCAAGTGCGGCTTGAACGTTCCTTTCGCGGACAGGACGCAGGTGCACTGGAAACTGGGACAATTGGGGTGTTTAGTTGAACGACGATGGCTGCGGCTCTCCAGACGGCTGCCTCCTGGCGGGGTTGGATGATGTGATCGTGGATTCACAGCACTTTTTCATTTTTTCTTCCGACAGCCTTTTTTTAAAAAAAAAAATCAAAAAATAATCCTGTTGCTTAAAGGATGGAAGCACTTTTTGGCCATTCCACATAAGGTAGGACCCCCAAAGTGAGACATCCACTATGTTTGCCTAATTAAGCTGCAGACTGTACTCATGGAATCCTCTCAATATTCATTTCTTGCATCCTATTCTCTGTTTAACTTTTTTGATACTGCTGTTGTTTGTCATATCTTATTGCAACTATCATTCAAAGTAACAACGTGCTGATAGTTTTGGTCAATGTTGCCTTTTGGTTTTCATGAAACAGGCACTAGTGCAGACCTGAATATTCTGTCACACGTCCCGGTAGTAATAGGCAGAGCCTAGAGTCTTGACTGCTACAGTTCTTTGTCACGTTTTTAACCAGCAGATTCTCAGCCAGTCTCTTTTCTCTCACAGGGCGTCTGCGTGATGTAAGAGCCATGAAGCCTCATCTGAGGGGAATTATGCGCTCTCTTCCTCGCCTTCTACACCATGTTTGCTTTTTCCTCGCCATCCTTCCGCTCCGTGGCCAGTCGTCGCCCGGGGCGAGGGCCGGACAGGGCCTGCTGCTCTTCACCTCGCCCGCCTACAACGCCTCCATCTTTGAGAACTCTGCGGCGAGAACCTACGCCAGGAGCGAGACCAAGATGGGGATCGCTCTGGGGCCGCCGCCCCGGTCTTTTGACGTCCGGTTTTCCATTGAAGCTGGGGACGGCGAGGGCATCTTCCAGGCGGAGGAGTTCGCGATGGGAGATTTCTGTTTCCTCCGCATTCGCACGAACAGCGGCGCCACGTTGAACCGGGAGGTGCAAGACAACTACACGCTGACGGTCAAGGCATCCGCCCAGAGAGGCATGGAGGCGTTAAGTACCGTTTATATAAAAGTCCTGGACACTAATGACCTGCGACCACTCTTCTCCCCGACCTCCTATTCCTTTGTGGTGTCCGAGAGCGCCCCGCTGGGTGCCAGCATCGGCCGCGTGACAGCCACGGATGCCGACGTGGGCTCCAACGGGGAGTTTTACTACTTCTTCAAGAATAAAGTGGCACTCTTTGCCGTGCACCCGACCAGCGGCGTCGTCACACTGACAGGCCAGCCCAGGATTGATAAGCAAGAGCGCTTTGAGCTAGAGGTGCTGGTGGTGGACAGGGGCATGAAGCTCTACGGCAACAACGGTATCAGCAGCACCGCCAGACTTGTCGTAACCGTCGTGCAGCTCAATGAGTTCGCACCTGTTCTCAGGGCGCTTGTCGTCGTTCCGCCCTGGTCTGATAAGAACCCGGTTGTTGCCAAAGTGACGGTGGAAGATAAAGATGAGGGGGTCGGCGGGTACATAGACTGGGTGTCCATTATTGATGGCGATACGCTTGAGCAGTTTGTGATTGAACGATCGCCTCTGGGGAATGAGTACTGGGTTAGAACACCAGAACAAGTGGACTGGGACAAATACCCGTATGGTTGCAACCTAACCTTTCAGGCTAAAGACAGAGGCGCCCCGCCAAAGTTTTCCAACACTCAAGTGGTTCAGTTGCTGGTTGCAAAGCCAGAACCCGTATTAAAGAGTTTTGGGAAAGACGTTTATGAAGTGGTGCTGAGTGAAATTGCCCCCCTGGGGACTTTTGTAGAGGTGGTGAAAATCTCCCCTCCTCCCGCGAGCGTCAATTACAGCTTTAGCAGCCTCTCAGAACTAATGTACTTTGATATAAATCCGTTAACTGGCGTTATTATGACCTCCAGGCATCTGACAAGGATATCACAGATTTTCATGGAGATGGAAGTGCTCGACGCTGTCAGCCAGCTGAGAGCAAAGGTCCGAATCACAGTCGAGGATGCTAATGATAACTCTCCAGTGTTCAGCCGGCCGTTTTATGACATATCCATCAATGAAAGCTTAGCTGTCGGCACTGTTGTTCTGGTTGTGTCCGCTGTGGATGATGACAAAGGAGAGAATGGCTACATCACTCACACAATCAGCGGCCCGCGGTGGCTACCTTTCACCATAAACCAGAGCACGGGGGAGGTGAGAATCACACGAGACCTGGACTTTGAGTCGACAGGGGACATTTATAAGTTTGCGGTACGGGCCTCAGACTGGGGTTCGCCCTACAGAAGAGAGAGTGAGGTCAACGTAACGGTTCGTTTAATGAATATAAACGACAACCCGCCTGTCTTTGAAAGCGTTTCATGCAGAGGAATGATAGGTCGAGAGTTCCCCGTCAGCCAGACCATCGTCACGCTGTCGGCCGTGGACATGGACGAGCTGGGTATGGTGAAGTACAAATTGGTCTCAGGAAACGAGTTGGGCTACTTCAACTTGAACGCAGAGTCTGGCGCTTTGTCACTGAAGCGGTCGTTATCAGCGGCCAATTTAAAAAGCGGGATGTTCAACTTGAAAATAGTCGCCACAGACGGAGAGTTGTTCTCCGATCCGATGTTTGCGAACGTATCCGTAGGGAGGGGCTCGGTGCCACCAAGGGGACTTAACTGTAAGGACACCCAGGTGGCCCAGATAATGGCGGAGAAAATGCTGTCGAAGGCTTCGGCTATGGCGCAAGCAACACAGGACGAGAGAAGTCCAGACATATTCTCTACGAACAAACAGGCTCCGCAGTTTGAGGCCTTGCCGACAAGTATTCTGGTTAGGGAGGACCTCGCGCCCGGAGCTAGTGTTTTCCAGGTGAGGGCGCGGGACGACGACGTAGGCTACAACGGCCGCATTCTCTTTTCCATATCGAACAGAGACAAAGAAAACTGTCTGACTATCAACATGGACGACGGCTTGCTGACTGTCCTACAGCCGCTGGACCGCGAGCGAACCGACCGCTACTTCCTCAACATCACAATCTATGACCTGGGCATCCCCCAGATGTCGAACTGGAGGCTCCTGACCGTTATCGTGGAGGACGC
>NC_084735.1:5279455-5331955 GCF_033978785.1 Entelurus aequoreus
AAAATAGGCAAAACTTGGTGAATGGCGAGGAAAGAAACTGAGAAGTGCCACCGAGTAACGGACTGCGTGAACAAGGTGGGGCGTAGGGGGCTCTGCTTCTCCAAAATGCAAAATGGCCACGCCCTTCATAACAATATGTAATATGTACAACATACACACTGCAAGTATATATATAATGTAGTAACAGACACCTTCATAACAATATGTAATATGTACAATATACACACTGCAAGTATATATATAATGTAGTAACAAGCACCTTCATAACAATATGTAATATGTACAATATACACACTGCAAGTATATATATAATGTAGTAACAGACACCTTCATAACAATATGTAATATGTACAATATACACACTGCAAGTATATATATAATGTAGTAACAGACACCTTCATAACAATATGTAATATGTACAATATACACACTGCAAGTATATATATAATGTAGTAACAGACACCTTCATAACAATATGTAATATGTACAATACACACACTGCAAGTATATATATATAATGTAGTAACAGACACCTTCATAACAATATGTAATATGTACTATATACACACTGCAAGTATATATATAATGTAGTAACAGACACCTTCATAACAATATGTAATATGTACTATATACACACTGCAAGTATATATATAATGTAGTAACAGACACCTTCATAACAATATGTAATATGTACAATATACACACTGCAAGTATACATATAATGTAGTAACAGACACCTTCATAACAATATGTAATATGTACAATATACACACTGCAAGTATATATATAATGTAGTAACAGACACCTTCATAACAATATGTAATATGTACAATATACACACTGCAAGTATATATATAATGTAGTAACAGACACCTTCATAACAATATGTACAATATACACACTGAAAGTATATATATAATGTAGTAACAGACACCTTCATAACAATATGTAATATGTACAATATACACACTGCAAGTATATATATAATGTAGTAACAGACACCTTCATAACAATATGTAATATGTACAATATACACACTGCAAGTATATATATATAATGTAGTAACAGACACCTTCATAACAATATGTAATATGTACAATATACACACTGCAAGTATATATATAATGTAGTAACAGACACCTTCATAACAATATGTAATATGTACAATATACACACTGCAAGTATATATATAATGTAGTAACAGACACCTTCATAACAATATGTAATATGTACAATATACACACTGCAAGTATATATATAATGTAGTAACAGACACCTTCATAACAATATGTAATATGTACAATATACACACTGCAAGTATATATATATAATGTAGTAACAGACACCTTCACAATAATATGTAATATGTACAATATACACACTGCAAGTATATATATAATGTAGTAACAGACACCTTCATAACAATATGTAATATGTACAATATACACACTGCAAGTATATATAATGTAGTAACAGACACCTTCATAACAATATGTACAATATACACACTGCAAGTATATATATAATGTAGTAACAGACACCTTCATAACAATATGTAATATGTACAATATACACACTGCAAGTATATATATATATAATGTAGTAACAGACACCTTCACAATAATATGTAATATGTACAATATACACACTGCAAGTATATATATAATGTAGTAACAGACACCTTCATAACAATATGTAATATGTACAATATACACACTGCAAGTATATATATAATGTAGTAACAGACACCTTCATAACAATATGTACAATATACACACTGCAAGTATATATATAATGTAGTAACAGACACCTTCATAACAATATGTAATATGTACAATATACACTGCAAGTATATATATATAATGTAGTAACAGACACCTTCACAATAATATGTAATATGTACAATATACACACTGCAAGTATATATATAATGTAGTAACAGGCACCTTCATAATATGTAATATGTACAATATACACACTGTAAGTATATATATAATGTAGCAACAGACACCTTCGTAACAATATGTACACTATACACACTGCAAGTATATATATAATGTAGTAACAGACACCTTCACAATAATATGTAATATGTACAATATACACACTGCAAGTATATATATAATGTAGTAACAGACACCTTCATAACAATATGTAATATGTACAATATACACACTGCAAGTATATATAGAATGTAGTAACAGACACCTTCATAATATGTAATATGTACAATATACACACTGCAAATATATATATAATGTAGTAACAGACACCTTCATAACAATATGTAATATGTACAATATACACACTGCAAGCATATATATAATGTAGTAACAGACACCTTCATAACAATATGTAATATGTACAATATACACACTGCAAGTATATATATAATGTAGTAACAGACACCTTCATAACAATATGTAATATGTACAATATACACACTGCAAGTATATATATAATGTAGTAACAGACACCTTCATAACAATATGTAATATGTACAATACACACACTCAAAGTATATATTTATAATTTAGTAACAGACACCTTCATAACAATATGTAATATGTACAATATACACACTGCAAGTATATATATAATGTAGTAACAGACACATTCATAACAATATGTAATATGTACAATATACACTCTGCAAGTATATATATAATGTAGTAACAGACACCTTCATAACAATATGTAATATGTACTATATACACACTGCAAGTATATATATATAATGTAGTAACAGACACATTCATAACAATATGTAATATGTACAATATACACACTGCAAGTATATATATATAATGTAGTAACAGACACATTCATAACAATATGTAATATGTACAATATACACTCTGCAAGTATATATATAATGTAGTAACAGACACCTTCATAACAATATGTACAATACACACACTGCAAGTATATATATAATGTAGTAACAGACACCTTCATAACAATATGTAATATGTACAATATACACACTGCAAGTATATATATAATGTAGTAACAGACACCTTCATAACAATATGTACACTATACACACTGCAAGTATATATATAATGTAGTAACAGACACCTTCATAACAATATGTAATATGTACAATATACACACTGCAAGTATATATATGATGTAGCAACAAGACACCTTCATAACAATATGTAATATGTACAATATACACACTGCAAGTATATATATAATGTAGTAACAGACACCTTCATAACAATATGTAATATGTACAATATACACACTGCAAGTATATATATAATGTAGTAACAGACACCTTCATAACAATATGTAATATGTACAATATACACACTGCAAGTATATATATAATGTAGTAACAGACACCTTCATAGTGATGTCATCAAAATGGCAACGTCCTAAGGCTTCCAGCAGCACACAAAATGAATGAATGAATGAAAGTGTCGGACACCGAGACCTGGTTCGGACACCGAGACCTGGTTCGGACACCGAGACCTGGTTCGGACGCAGAGGCATGTTAGGCGTGCTCTAAAGGTTAGTACACCGGAAGGTTTGCAAATAGAGGGGGTTTGTAAATCGAGGTTCCACCGTGTGAAGTGAGTAGTGTTGCTCTCTGCAATCACTTCCTGATTCATGTCCTCTCTCTGTTCCAGCTGGTGGACGTCAACGAGAATTTGTATGCGCCGTACTTCCCCGACTTTGCCGTGAGAGGCTCGGTGAAGGAGAACTCTCGAGCGGGCACCAGCGTCCTGGCGCTGGACGCCGAGGATGACGACAGAGGGAGGGACGGCGCCTTGAAGTACTCCATCAGAGGCGGCAGCGGCCTGGGCGCCTTCACCATCGACGAGGACACAGGTGCGGAATTTTCCTCAGCCAATTAGTTGGCAATGAAGAGCCAATAAGTTATGTGCCGGGCAGAGAATATGTCCATTTATTTGAAATTGGACACTTATTAGAGTCCAATTGTGCTTTGAGATTCCTGAGAGGAGAAGCGCCGCGTGATTTATTGGTCTGTGTGAGACTCGGGCTGTTTGAGTGGGTCTGTGTCGGCGATGTGCGATAGACAATATACGATATCAATGATTTACATCTGGCAGACGATGGAGGATTTTTTATTTTAATGCATGTTGATGACACACTCTGGCTGGGCCCCGCAAATCTGCCAGTGACAATCTGCAACCATGAAACGTGCTCAGTGGAGGGTACCAAAAGCCATGCTAACTGCTAAGCTAAAAGTATATATAGAATGTAGTAACAGACACCTTCATAACAATATGTAACCTGTACAATATACATACTGCAAGTATATATATAATGTAGTAACAGACACCTTCATAACAATATGTAATATGTACAATATACACACTGCAAGTATATATATAATGTAGTAACAGACACCTTCATAACAATATGTAACCTGTACAATATACACACTGCAAGTATATATATAATGTAGTAACAGACACCTTCATAACAATATGTAATATGTACAATATACACACTGCAAGTATATATATAATGTAGTAACAGACACCTTCATAACAATATGTAATATGTACAATACACACACTGCAAGTATATATATAATGTAGTAACAGACACCTTCATAACAAAATGTAATATGTACAATATACACACGGCAAGTATATATATAATGTAGTAACAGACACCTTCATAACAATATGTAATATGTACAATATACACACTGCAAGTATATATATAATGCAGTAACAGACACCTTCATAACAATACGTAATGTGTACAATATACACACTGCAAGTATATATATAATGTAGTAACAGACACCTTCATAACAAAATGTAATATGTACAATATACACACTGCAAGTATATATATAATGTAGTAACAGACACCTTCATAACAATATGTAATATCAACAATATACACACTGCAAGTATATATATAATGTAGTAACAGACACCTTCATAACAATATGTAACCTGTACAATATACATACTGCAAGTATATATATAGAATGTAGTAACAAACACCTTCATAACAATATGTAATATGTACAATATACACACTGCAAGCATATGTATAATGTAGTAACAGACACCTTCATAACAATATGTAATGTGTCCAATATACACACTGCAAGTATATATATAATGTAGTAACAAGACACCTTCATAACAATATGTAATATGTACAATATACACACTGAAAGTATCTACATAATTTAGTAGCAGACACCTTCATAACAAAGTGTAACATTTACAATATACACACTGCAAGTATATATATAATGTAGTAACAAGACACCTTCATAACAATATGTAATATGTACAATATACACACTGCAAGTATATATATAATGTAGTAACAGACACCTTCATAACAATATGTAATATGTACAATATACACACTGAAAGTATAAATATAATGTAGTAACAGACACCTTCATAACAATATGTAATATGTACAATATACACACTGCAAGTATATACATATAATGTAGTAACAGACACCTTCATAACAATATGTAATATGTACAATATACACACTGCAAGTATATATATAATGTAGTAACAGACACCTTCATAACAAAATGTAATATGTACAATATACACACTGCAAGTATATATATAATGTAGTAACAGACACCTTCATAACAATATGTAATATGTACAATATACACACTGCAAGTATATATATATAATGTAGTAACAGACACCTTCATAACAATATGTAATATGTACAATATACACACTGCAAGTATATATATATAATGTAGTAACAGACACCTTCATAACAATATGTAATATGTACAATATACACACTGCAAGTATATATATAATGTAGTAACAGACACCTTCATAACAAAATGTAATATGTACAATATACACACTGCAAGTATATATATAATGTAGTAACAGACACCTTCATAACAATATGTAATATGTACAATATACACACTGCAAGTATATATATATAATGTAGTAACAGACACCTTCATAACAATATGTAATATGTACAACATACACACTGCAAGTATATATATAATGTAGTAACAGACACCTTCATAACAATATGTAACCTGTACAATATACACACTGCAAGTATATATATAATGTAGTAACAGACACCTTCATAACAATATGTAATATGTACAATATACACACTGCAAGTATATATATAATGTAGTAACAGACCCTTTCATAACAATATGTAATATGTACAATACACACACTGCAAGTATATATATATAATGTAGTAACAGACACCTTCATAACAAAATGTAATATGTACAATATACACACGGCAAGTATATATATAATGTAGTAACAGACACCTTCATAACAATATGTAATATGTACAATATACACACTGCAAGTATATATATAATGCAGTAACAGACACCTTCATAACAATACGTAATGTGTACAATATACACACTGCAAGTATATATATAATGTAGTAACAGACACCTTCATAACAATATGTAATATGTACAATGCACACACTGCAAGTATATATATAATGTAGTAACAAGACACCTTCATAACAATATGTAATATGTACAATATACACACTGCAAGTATATATATAATGTAGTAACAGAAACCTTCATTACAATATGTACAATATACACACTGCAAGTATATATATAATGTAGTAACAGAAACCTTCATTACAATATGTAATATGTACAATATACACACTGCAAGTATATATATAATGTAGTAACAAGACACCTTCATAACAATATGTAATATGTACAATATACACACTGCAAGTATATATATAATGTAGTAACAGACACCTTCATAACAATATGTACAATATACACACTGCAAGTATATATATAATGTAGTAACAGACACCTTCATAACAATATGTACAATATACACACTGCAAGTATATATATAATGTAGTAACAGACACCTTCATAACAATATGTAATATCAACAATATACACACTGCAAGTATATATATAATGTAGTAACAGACACCTTCATAACAATATGTAACCTGTACAATATACATACTGCAAGTATATATATAGAATGTAGTAACAAACACCTTCATAACAATATGTAATATGTACAATATACACACTGCAAGCATATATATAATGTAGTAACAGACACCTTCATAACAATATGTAATGTGTCCAATATACACACTGCAAGTATATATATAATGTAGTAACAAGACACCTTCATAACAATGTAATATGTACAATATACACACTGCAAGTATGTATAGAATGTAGTAACAGACACCTTCACAACAATATGTAATATGTACAATATACACACTGCAAGTATATATATAATGTAGTAACAAGACACCTTCATAACAATATGTAATATGTACAATATACACACTGAAAGTATCTACATAATTTAGTAGCAGACACCTTCATAACAAAGTGTAACATTTACAATATACACACTGCAAGTATATATATAATGTAGTAACAAGACACCTTCATAACAATATGTAATATGTACAATATACACACTGCAAGTATATATATAATGTAGTAACAGACACCTTCATAACAATATGTAATATGTACAATATACACACTGCAAGTATATATAGAATGTAGTAACAAACACCTTCATAACAAAGTGTAACATTTACAATATACACACTGCAAGTATATATATAATGTAGTAACAAGACACCTTCATAACAATATGTAATATGTACAATATACACACTGCAAGTATATATATAATGTAGTAACAGACACCTTCATAACAATATGTAATATGTAGAATATACACACTGCAAGTATATATATAATGTAGTAACAGACACCTTCATAACAATGTGTAATATGTACAATATACACACTGAAAGTATAAATATAATGTAGTAACAGACACCTTCATAACAATATGTAATATGTACAATATACACACTGCAAGTATATATATAATGTAGTAACAAGACACCTTCATAACAATATGTAATATGTACAATATACACACTGCAAGTATATATATAATGTAGTAACAGACACCTTCATAACAATATGTAATATGTACAATATACACACTGAAAGTATAAATATAATGTAGTAACAGACACCTTCATAACAATATGTAATATGTACAATATACACACTGCAAGTATATATATATAATGTAGTAACAGACACCTTCATAACAATATGTAATATGTACAATATACACACTGCAAGTATATATATAATGTAGTAACAGACACCTTCATAACAAAATGTAATATGTACAATATACACACTGCAAGTATATATATAATGTAGTAACAGACACCTTCATAACAATATGTAATATGTACAATATACACACTGCAAGTATATATATATAATGTAGTAACAGACACCTTCATAACAATATGTAATATGTACAACATACACACTGCAAGTATATATATAATGTAGTAACAGACACCTTCATAACAATATGTAACCTGTACAATATACACACTGCAAGTATATATATAATGTAGTAACAGACACCTTCATAACAATATGTAATATGTACAATATACACACTGCAAGTATATATATAATGTAGTAACAGACCCTTTCATAACAATATGTAATATGTACAATACACACACTGCAAGTATATATATATAATGTAGTAACAGACACCTTCATAACAAAATGTAATATGTACAATATACACACGGCAAGTATATATATAATGTAGTAACAGACACCTTCATAACAATATGTAATATGTACAATATACACACTGCAAGTATATATATA
Source organism: Entelurus aequoreus (assembly GCF_033978785.1). Classification (NCBI taxonomy): domain Eukaryota; kingdom Metazoa; phylum Chordata; class Actinopteri; order Syngnathiformes; family Syngnathidae; genus Entelurus; species Entelurus aequoreus. The sequence goes on from NC_084735.1 coordinate 5,288,184, forward strand.
ATGCAGTAACAGACACCTTCATAACAATACGTAATGTGTACAATATACACACTGCAAGTATATATATAATGTAGTAACAGACACCTTCATAACAATATGTAATATGTACAATGCACACACTGCAAGTATATATATAATGTAGTAACAAGACACCTTCATAACAATATGTAATATGTACAATATACACACTGCAAGTATATATATAATGTAGTAACAGAAACCTTCATTACAATATGTACAATATACACACTGCAAGTATATATATAATGTAGTAACAGAAACCTTCATTACAATATGTAATATGTACAATATACACACTGCAAGTATATATATAATGTAGTAACAAGACACCTTCATAACAATATGTAATATGTACAATATACACACTGCAAGTATATATATAATGTAGTAACAGACACCTTCATAACAATATGTACAATATACACACTGCAAGTATATATATAATGTAGTAACAGACACCTTCATAACAATATGTAATATCAACAATATACACACTGCAAGTATATATATAATGTAGTAACAGACACCTTCATAACAATATGTAACCTGTACAATATACATACTGCAAGTATATATATAGAATGTAGTAACAAACACCTTCATAACAATATGTAATATGTACAATATACACACTGCAAGCATATATATAATGTAGTAACAGACACCTTCATAACAATATGTAATGTGTCCAATATACACACTGCAAGTATATATATAATGTAGTAACAAGACACCTTCATAACAATATGTAATATGTACAATATACACACTGCAAGTATGTATAGAATGTAGTAACAGACACCTTCACAACAATATGTAATATGTACAATATACACACTGCAAGTATATATATAATGTAGTAACAAGACACCTTCATAACAATATGTAATATGTACAATATACACACTGAAAGTATCTACATAATTTAGTAGCAGACACCTTCATAACAAAGTGTAACATTTACAATATACACACTGCAAGTATATATATAATGTAGTAACAAGACACCTTCATAACAATATGTAATATGTACAATATACACACTGCAAGTATATATATAATGTAGTAACAGACACCTTCATAACAATATGTAATATGTACAATATACACACTGCAAGTATATATAGAATGTAGTAACAAACACCTTCATAACAAAGTGTAACATTTACAATATACACACTGCAAGTATATATATAATGTAGTAACAAGACACCTTCATAACAATATGTAATATGTACAATATACACACTGCAAGTATATATATAATGTAGTAACAGACACCTTCATAACAATATGTAATATGTAGAATATACACACTGCAAGTATATATATAATGTAGTAACAGACACCTTCATAACAATGTGTAATATGTACAATATACACACTGAAAGTATAAATATAATGTAGTAACAGACACCTTCATAACAATATGTAATATGTACAATATACACACTGCAAGTATATATATATAATGTAGTAACAAGACACCTTCATAACAATATGTAATATGTACAATATACACACTGCAAGTATATATATAATGTAGTAACAGACACCTTCATAACAATATGTAATATGTACAATATACACACTGAAAGTATAAATATAATGTAGTAACAGACACCTTCATAACAATATGTAATATGTACAATATACACACTGCAAGTATATATATATAATGTAGTAACAGACACCTTCATAACAATATGTAATATGTACAATATACACACTGCAAGTATATATATAATGTAGTAACAGACACCTTCATAACAAAATGTAATATGTACAATATACACACTGCAAGTATATATATAATGTAGTAACAGACACCTTCATAACAATATGTAATATGTACAATATACACACTGCAAGTATATATATATAATGTAGTAACAGACACCTTCATAACAATATGTAATATGTACAACATACACACTGCAAGTATATATATAATGTAGTAACAGACACCTTCATAACAATATGTAACCTGTACAATATACACACTGCAAGTATATATATAATGTAGTAACAGACACCTTCATAACAATATGTAATATGTACAATATACACACTGCAAGTATATATATAATGTAGTAACAGACCCTTTCATAACAATATGTAATATGTACAATACACACACTGCAAGTATATATATATAATGTAGTAACAGACACCTTCATAACAAAATGTAATATGTACAATATACACACGGCAAGTATATATATAATGTAGTAACAGACACCTTCATAACAATATGTAATATGTACAATATACACACTGCAAGTATATATATAATGCAGTAACAGACACCTTCATAACAATACGTAATGTGTACAATATACACACTGCAAGTATATATATAATGTAGTAACAGACACCTTCATAACAATATGTAATATGTACAATGCACACACTGCAAGTATATATATAATGTAGTAACAAGACACCTTCATAACAATATGTAATATGTACAATATACACACTGCAAGTATATATATAATGTAGTAACAGAAACCTTCATTACAATATGTACAATATACACACTGCAAGTATATATATAATGTAGTAACAGAAACCTTCATTACAATATGTAATATGTACAATATACACACTGCAAGTATATATATAATGTAGTAACAAGACACCTTCATAACAATATGTAATATGTACAATATACACACTGCAAGTATATATATAATGTAGTAACAGACACCTTCATAACAATATGTACAATATACACACTGCAAGTATATATATAATGTAGTAACAGACACCTTCATAACAATATGTAATATCAACAATATACACACTGCAAGTATATATATAATGTAGTAACAGACACCTTCATAACAATATGTAACCTGTACAATATACATACTGCAAGTATATATATAGAATGTAGTAACAAACACCTTCATAACAATATGTAATATGTACAATATACACACTGCAAGCATATATATAATGTAGTAACAGACACCTTCATAACAATATGTAATGTGTCCAATATACACACTGCAAGTATATATATAATGTAGTAACAAGACACCTTCATAACAATATGTAATATGTACAATATACACACTGCAAGTATGTATAGAATGTAGTAACAGACACCTTCACAACAATATGTAATATGTACAATATACACACTGCAAGTATATATATAATGTAGTAACAAGACACCTTCATAACAATATGTAATATGTACAATATACACACTGAAAGTATCTACATAATTTAGTAGCAGACACCTTCATAACAAAGTGTAACATTTACAATATACACACTGCAAGTATATATATAATGTAGTAACAAGACACCTTCATAACAATATGTAATATGTACAATATACACACTGCAAGTATATATATAATGTAGTAACAGACACCTTCATAACAATATGTAATATGTACAATATACACACTGCAAGTATATATAGAATGTAGTAACAAACACCTTCATAACAAAGTGTAACATTTACAATATACACACTGCAAGTATATATATAATGTAGTAACAAGACACCTTCATAACAATATGTAATATGTACAATATACACACTGCAAGTATATATATAATGTAGTAACAGACACCTTCATAACAATATGTAATATGTACAATATACACACTGCAAGTATATATAGAATGTAGTAACAAACACCTTCATAACAAAGTGTAACATTTACAATATACACACTGCAAGTATATATATAATGTAGTAACAGACACCTTCATAACAATATGTAATATGTAGAATATACACACTGCAAGTATATATATAATGTAGTAACAGACACCTTCATAACAATGTGTAATATGTACAATATACACACTGAAAGTATAAATATAATGTAGTAACAGACACCTTCATAACAATATGTAATATGTACAATATACACACTGCAAGTATATATATAATGTAGTAACAAGACACCTTCATAACAATATGTAATATGTACAATATACACACTGCAAGTATATATATAATGTAGTAACAGACACCTTCATAACAATATGTAATATGTACAATATACACACTGAAAGTATAAATATAATGTAGTAACAGACACCTTCATAACAATATGTAATATGTACAATATACACACTGCAAGTATATATATATAATGTAGTAACAGACACCTTCATAACAATATGTAATATGTACAATATACACACTGCAAGTATATATATAATGTAGTAACAGACACCTTCATAACAAAATGTAATATGTACAATATACACACTGCAAGTATATATATAATGTAGTAACAGACACCTTCATAACAATATGTAATATGTACAATATACACACTGCAAGTATATATATAATGTAGCAACAAGACACCTTCATAACAATATGTAATATGTACAATATACACGCTGCAAGTATATATATAATGTAGTAACAAGACACCTTCATAACAATATGTAATATGTACAATATTTACCCTATTTTGGTCATTTTAATCATTTCCGGAACTAATTTCCTCTGCGCATTTATTTCCGTTTCCATAGCAGCGCAGTTCCTACATCGGGAAACAAACACGAGTGTATTTTCTAACCATGACAGACTTGGTAACAGACAGTAAAGACGACTATTTTTTGACAAATGGGGATTCACAACCTTGTATTTTTGAAGCTGAATATACTGAGGATGAACCGCTGCTTGTAGAAGCGAGCACGAAGGAAGAGTGACAGACGGAAGCCGAGAGAGTGAGGTGAAAGTGACTCGAAGCTGCAAAATGTGGAATAGTGTAACTACCGGCTGGTGTTAAAGTGTGTGTTACGATGTTCATTTTTCCCACGGTCTTGAACACACCGTGTTGGCGGAGAATGAGGATGTGTTTATTTCTTCACGAGTCTGAAAATTTAAAATGGAAAAAGTTTAGACCATAAAACGTTAGCATGCTAACGTTTTATGCTAGCAAGATTGCAAATTTTGTTGCTCAAACCTAAAAATTATTGCTTTTGATAGTTGGCGCCATCTTAGAAGTACGCTAAATCATCCGAAGTTATCACGCTTACATTAGCATGTTAACATTGTATGCTAGCATTTAGGCTCATTTCGAGGGTTTTGAGACATGTCTCCATTTTGCAAGTATACTATTCTTTTTGTATCAAGCTAACGTTAGTATGCAAATGTTTTATGCTAGCCTTTTAACTAATTTTATACGTTTAAAGATAAAAATCATGGATTTTGATACTTGGCACCATCTGAGAAGTATGATAACTTCTCCTATTTTAGCCGGCATGCTAGCTTTTTTGCTAGTTTGACTCATATAAACCAAACATTTTTTTGGTTTAAATGATCACAATGAGCTTAAACGCTAGCATACAATGTTAACATGCTAATGTTAGCATCGGAAAAGTTAGCATACTTCTCAGATAGCGCCAAGTATCAAAAGCCACAGATTTTTGGTTTAAGTCATTAAAATGAACACAATTGTTAGTAAGGCTCCACTCTTCCAAAATGCGCTAGCTTGATGCTAATTTACCTTGCATTTGCCATAGACAGGCTACTTTTAGCATTAGCAAATTTACATGGCGATGGATTTCAACACCTTCAAATTTGTTAATGAAGACTACAACTAAGCTGGATGTGACAATCAAACAGCTGGTGCGTAATAAGTACAATACTTACAGTGTAAACACTTTGTAGGGCGCAACATAACACATTCAGCTTCCTCGTGACATGGCCTTCACAGTGCATTTTTGGAAAAGTGGCACTGAATCTGTGCCCAGTACCAAAAAAGTACCGGATTTGGTACCCGTCTCTACTTAGTACCGACCTCTGCATGTCGGCCATATTGGACCAAAAAATATATTTTTTTAGGTTTACACGTACACAATTAGCTAAAAAGGTAGCATAAAACGTTAGCATGTTAACATTAGCTTGATATAAAGGGAACAGTACACTTGCAAGATGGAGGCATGTCTCAAAATCCAGTGGTCCCCAACCTTTTTGTAGCTGGGGACCGGTCAACGCTTGAAAATTTGTCCCACGGACCAGGGGGTGGGGGGGTGGGGTGGGGGGGGAGGGGTGGCGTTGGGGTGGGGGGGGGGGGGTATTGGGGGGGGGGGGGGGGGGGTTTCATAAAGATATACAATCATGTGTGCTTACGGACTGTATCCCTGCAGACTGTATTGATCTATATTGATATATAATGTATATATTGTGTTTTTTATGTTGATTTAAGTAAAAAAAAAATAAAAAAAAAAAAAAAAAAAAAAAAAAAAATTTCTTTTTTTTTCATAAAGATATACAATCATATACCGCGGCCCGGTGGTTGGGGACCACTGGTGTAGATGACAGTGTAGGTGACATTGTAGATGACAGTGTAGATGACAGTGTGGGTGACAGTGTAGATGACAGTGTAGGTGACAGTGTAGGTGACAGTGTAGATGACAGTGTAGATGACAGTGTGGGGGACAGTGTGGGTGACAGTGTAGGTGACAGTGTAGGTGACAGTGTAGGTGACAGTGTAGATGACAGTGTAGGTGACAGTGTGAGAGGACAGTGTAGATGACAGCGTAGATGACAGTGTAGATGACAGTGTGGGTGACAGTGTAGATGACAGTGTGGGTGACAGTGTGGGTGACAGTGTAGGTGACAGTGTAGATGACAGTGTAGATGACAGTGTAGGTGACAGTGTAGATGACAGTGTAGATGACAGTGTAGATGACAGTGTAGGTGACAGTGTAGGTGACAGTGTAGATGACAGTGTAGGTGACAGTGTAGGTGACAGTGTAGATGACAGTGTGGGTGACAGTGTGGGTGACAGTGTAGATGACAGTGTAGATGACAGTGTGGGTGACAGTGTGGGTGACAGTGTGGGTGACAGTGTAGATGACAGTGTGGGTGACAGTTTGGGTGACAGTGTAGATGACAGTGTAGATGACAGTGTGGGTGACAGTGTGGGTGACAGTGTAGATGACAGTGTAGATGACAGTATAGGTGACAGTGTAGATGACAGTGTGGGTGACAGTGTAGATGACAGTGTGGGTGACAGTGTAGATGACAGTGTAGGTGACAGTGTAGATGACAGTGTGGGTGACAGTGTAGATGACAGTGTAGGTGACAGTGTAGATGACAGTGTAGGTGACAGTGTAGATGACAGTGTGGGTGACAGTGTAGATGACAGTGGGAGAGGACATACTAATTAGCCTAGTTAAAGGTCAGTGCAGGAGGTCGCGTGTTAGCCTTCTTTAAAAATATTCTTTGCTCGGGACGACAAAACTTTGCTTCTCTGCGGTTTGTTTTTTTCCTGACTTTGTTTGACGTCCTGCCAGAGTCACAAATGTGGCCCCGGAGGATGATCAAGTCCTCCTTGACAAATGTGGCCCCGGAGGATGATCAAGTCCTCCTTGACAAATGTGGCCCCGGAAGATGATCAAGTCCTCCTTGACAAATGTGGCCCCGGAGGATGATCAAGTCCTCCTTGACAAATGTGGCCCCGGAAGATGATCAAGTCCTCCTTGACAAATGTGGCCCCGGAGGATGATCAAGTCCTCCTTGACAAATGTGGCCCCGGAGGATGATCAAGTCCTCCTTGATGTGGCACCAAAGTCACAACGAGTGCGACTGATCGTATCTTTTTCCCGGGAATATGTTTCATAACAGGCTGTTATATAATCCAGTCGATATCATTGTGTCTGTGCCGTATCGTTTCCTACAGTGTATTTAGTGGCCATCAACCCAGGGCCGATACCGATACTGATTATTAGTAGTCAAGGAGGCCGATAAGCGATATTTGAAGTTGTGAAAACATGAATATTTGATGTCAGTAAACATCTTGACAAGGTTTTAAGTTGTTTTTTTAACTTGATTTTTTTAGGAAAGGTGGGACATAATGTTTGATGTTGTGTTTAATTGATCATCAAACATCTTTATTACGTGTCTAAGAGGAACATTAACATTTTATTTCCAAATATCAAACAATCTCCTGGGAAAATTGGTCAAAAATAAGACATTTTTCTACATCACAATCACTACTAATCTACTTCATCTCATAACATTTAATGTCTTCCTGGATGTTACAGAAAGTATGAGAATGTGTGAGCTGCTGCCTCACCTTCTTTACTTACACAATCATCTCATATTTGTCAAGATATCTACACAATGTTTGCATTTTCGGCCCATATGTGGGCAGAGTTATTGACAATGAGAGCAATTTTTATTCTTAAATGAATAAAAAATTGGGCAAAAAGAGAATTTTTTGAGAAGTCCCCGATTTCCAGGTTTTCCAGGACTTTTTTCCCATTCAAAATTTATTGGCCATTTTTCATACTTCCACCATTTCCACGTTTTTCAACCGATTCAAACCAACATATTCCACTCATCCTGGACATTCAAACTATTCTTTTTCCAAGTTCGAAAAAATTCCAGGAATTCCCAGAATTCCCGTTTTTTTCAAACCCTTTTTTGAACCTTTTCTTCTGGCGACTACTCCTCCCACATTTTTCAACCCACTTCAATCATTCCACCTTCCAAACATTCTTCTTTAACAGAAATAAAGAATTAAGTTGTTTTATGAACTTGAAAAATTCCCGGTTTTCCCGAAATTCCAGGATTTCCTTAATACCATTTCTCAATTCAAAAAGTTACTACTTCAACATTTCTCAACCGATTTAAAAAAATTCCAAAACCAACCATTTCAGCTCATTCAGAATATTCAAGTCTTTTAACATTTTCCAAAAAAAATCCAGCTTTTTCCGAAATTCCCAAATTTCCATGAAATTTCCCTTTGAAATGAATGGGACATTTTTCAAAGTTTTACAATTCTGACACTTTTAATTTGATTCAAACCGTTCCGACTTCAAAATAGTCAGCCTGTTAAGGAATGTTCAACAATTTAAAAAAATTCCCGGATTTCCAAGAATTCTGAGTTTTCAGGGACATTTTACCCATTCAATATGAATTGTCCATTTTTCAAACTTCCATCATTCCCACATTTTTCAACCGATTCCAACCAACATATTCCACTCATCCCGGACATTCAAACTATTCTTTTTCCAAGTTCAAAAAAATTCCAGGAATTCCCAGAATTCCCGTTTTTTTCAAACCCTTTTTTGAACCTTTTCTTCTGGCGACTACTCCTCCCACATTTTTCAACCCACTTCAATCATTCCACCTTCCAAACATTCTTCTTTAACAGAAATAAAGAATTAAGTTGTTTTACGAACTTGAAAAATTCCCGGTTTTCCCGAAATTCCAGGATTTCCTTAATACCATTTCTCAATTCAAAATGTTACTACTTCAACATTTCCCAACCGATTTAAAAAAATTCCAATACCAACCATTTCAGCTCATTCAGAATATTCAAGTCTTTTAACATTTTCCAAAAAAAATCCCGCTTTTTCCGAAATTCCCAAATTTCCATGAAATTTCCCTTTGAAATGAATGGGACATTTTTCAAAGTTTTACAATTCTGACTATTTTATTTTGATTCAAACCGTTCCGACTTCAAAATAGTCAGCCTGTTAAGGAATGTTCAACAATTTAAAAAAATTCCCGGATTTCCAAGAATTCTGAGTTTTCAGGGACATTTTTCCCATTCAATATGAATTGTCCATTTTTCAAACTTCCATCATTCCCACATTTTTCAACCGATTCCAACCAACATATTCCACTCATCCTGGACATTCAAACTATCCTTTTTCCAAGTACAAAAAAATTCCAGGAATTCCCAGAATCCCCGTTTTTTTCAAACCCTTTTTTTTAACCTTTTTTCTCCTCCAACATTTTTCAACCCACTCCAATCGTTCAACCTTCCAAACATTCTTCTTAATCAGGACAAAAAACTAAGTTGTTTTACGGACTTGAAAAATTCCCGGTTTTCCCGAAATTCCAGGAATTCCTTAAAACCATTTCTCAATTAAAAATGTTACTACTTCAACATTTCTCGACCGATTTGAAAAATTCCAATACCAACCAAATCAGCTCATTCGGAACATTCAAGTCTTTTAACATTTTCAAAAAATTCCCGCTTTTCCCGAAATTACCAAATTTCCATGAAATTCCCTTTGAAATGAATGGGACAATTCCGACATTTTTCATTTGATTCAAACCATTCCAACTTCAAAATATTCAAACTGTTAAGGAATGTTCAACAATTTAAGAAAATTCCCGGATTTCCAAGAATTCCCAGTTTTCAGGGACATTTTTCCCATTCAATATGAATTGTCCATTTTTCAAACTTCCACAATTCCCACATTTTTCAATCGATTCAAACCATTCCAACATCAACACATTCAACTCATCCTAGACATTCAAACTACCATTTTCCACGTTCAACAAATTTCCAGGAACTACTGTTTTTTCTAACCAAATTTCCAACCTTTTTCGTTTGACTACTCCTTTTACATTTTTCATCCCATTTCAGTGTTTATACTGTAAGTATTGTACTTATTACACACCAGCTGTTTGATTGTAACATCCAGCTTAGTTGTAGTTTTCATTACCAAATTTGAAAGCGTTGAAGTCGCCATGTAAAATCGCTAATGCTATTAGTAGCTTGTCAACGGCAAAGTGAATTAGCATTGAGCTAGCGCATTTTGGAAGAGTGTAGCCTTACTAACAATTTTGCTCATTTTAATGACTTAAACCTAAAATCAATGGCTTTTGTTATTTGGCGCTACCTGAGAAGTACGCTAACTTTTTCGATGTCGTCATGCTAACCTTAGCATGTTAACATTGTATGCTAGCATTTAAGCTCATTTTGAGCATTCAAACCAAAAAATAATGGATTTTGAGACGCGCCTTCATCTTGCAAGTATACCGTTCCCTTTATCACAAGCTAACGTTAGCATGCTAATGTTTTATGTTAGCTTTTTAGCTAATTTTAATCGCATAAACCTAAAAATGATGGCATTTGATACTTGGTGCCATCTTAGAAGTATACTAACTTTTCTTATTCCAGCATGCTAACGTTTTATGCTAACATAAATAAAGTCTATGTATATATATATATATATATGTATATATATATATATATATATATATATATATATATATATATATATATATATATATATATATATATATATATATATATATATATATATATATATATATATATATATATATATATACAGTATATGTGGAAGAAGATGGATGGATGGATATATACATATATATATACGTATATATATAAATATTTACACATACATATATATGAATAGAATAGAAAGTACTTTATTGATCCCTGCGAGAAATTCAGCACCACAGTTCGCTCACAATAGACAATAAATACTACAGCATTATTCACATGTGAATAATATAAATATATTATACGTATACAGTATTCTACGGCGCCAAGTATCAAAATCCATATATGCATACATATATATATACACGCATATATATACACATTACATACATATATATGTATACAAGCAGTAGAAAATGTATGTATATATAAATATATATATATATATATATATATATATATATATATATATATATATATATATATATACATACATACATACATGTATGTATGTATATATATATATATATATATATATATATATATATATATATATATATATATATATATATATATATATATATATATATATATATATATATATATATATATATATATATATATATATATATATATATATATATATATATATACATACATACATACATTTTCTACTGCTTGTATACATATATATGTATGTAATGTGTATATATATGTATGTATATATGTATGTTTATATGGATTTTGATACTTGGCGCCATTTTAGAAGTATACTAACTTTTCTTATTTCAGCATGCTAACATTTTATGCTAACATAAATAAAGTCTATATATATATATATATATATATATATATATATATATATATATATATATATATATATATATATATATATATATATATATATATATATATATATATATATATATATATATATATATATATATATATATATATATATATATATATATATATATATATATATATATATATATATATATATATGCACACAAATATATTGTTTTGTTTTGTTTTGTTTTATGTTTATTTCGAATATGTAGACAAAACAAAAACAAATTTTGCAAAAAACAACAAAAAAGCCATTCAAGAATGAATAACAAAAACAATAATAATAATAATAATAATTGTAATAATAAAAAGCAAAAAGAAACAAGAAATGAAATATATAAATATAAATATATATATATGGAAGAAGATGGATGGATGGATATATACATATATATATACATATTTACACATACATATATACACATACATATATTTTCTACTGCTTGTATACATACTGTATATATGTATGTAATGTATTTATATATATATGTATGTATATATGATCTAATAGTACGCCAAAGAATCACTTGGTTAAAGCACAGTGTTTTATTTTCCTATATTCCAACACAGTGTTACTGTTCAAACTGTGCGTGATGCTACAGTGGCCAAAAATATTCAACATACTTGTTTTTAATGAACACTTGGGCCTACTGCGCCGCTGCATTTTCAAGCTTGTCATCGCGGTGCTACTTGAGAGCCGCTGGGCTATATATTGTGTGCACGTCTCAGACAATCCCACCAGTGGACGAGCAGAAATGCGAACAAATGTTCCGCCGTAATGAAGACAGACGTTTAAATAAGCAGAAATGGCAAACAGCAGAAGTTCCTGTCATGCAAATATCAAATGTGCAGACTTGCATGGTATTTCCCAGGAGACGGTGTGAGATTTAATCTCATCCACGTCTGCCGAGCGCCGGTTCCTGTCCAGCCAAATGTCAACTTCTTCCCCAGAGCGGGCGCGGTCTTCCTGGTTTTCGGTTCCCCCCCTTAACGAGACTGATTGGGCGGGTCACGTGACGGCCTTGATCTCACTGGATCACTTGCACGGTTGCACCCCAGGCCCCGCCGGTGTGGCTGCCATGTTGCCCTCATTAAAGTAATGATCTGCCAGCGGCCAGGACCATGTGCTCGCTCGCTGACTCTCGCCCTGCTCTGCATGGGCGACACGCCTCCTCCTCCTCCTCGCTTTCAATTACCGGACGGGGAGTTGCCCCTGAATCTTAACCAGTCAACTTGTTTGCTTTCAAATGTCTGCCACACTTTTCTGTTCCAAGTGCACAAAGCAAGGTGTGCAGTTTTTTTGCATGCGGAGGTCGGTACTAAGTAGGGACGGGTACCAAATCCGGTACTTTTTTGGTACCGGGCACAGACTCAGTGCCGCTTTTCCAAAAATGCACTGTGAAGGCCATGTCACGAGGAAGCTGAATGTGTTAAGTCGCGCCCTACAAAGTGTTTACACTGTAAGTATTGTACTTATTACGCACCAGCTGTTTGAACGTCACATCCAGCTTAGTTGTAGTCTTCTTTAACAAATTTGAAGGTGTTGAAATCCATCGCCATGTAAATTTGCTAATGCTAAAAGTAGCCTGTCTATGGCAAATGCAAGGTAAATTAGCATCAAGCTAGCGCATTTTGGAAGAGTGGAGCCTTACTAACAATTTTGTTAATTTTAATGACTTAAACCAAAAATCTGTGGCTTTTGATACTTGGCGCTATCTGAGAAGTAGGCTAACTTTTCCGATGCTAACATTAGCATGTTAAAATTTCATGCTAGCTATTAAGCTCATTTTGATCATTTAAACCAGTGGTCCCCAACCACCGGGCCGCGGCCCGGTACCGGTCCGCGGACCGATTGGTACCGGGCCGCGCAAGAAATTTAATTTAAAAAAAAAAAAAAAATATATATATATATTTTTTTTTTTTACTTAAATCAACATAAAAAACACAATATATACATTATATATCAATATAGATCAATACAGTCTGCAGGGATACAGTCCGTAAGCACACATGATTGTATTTCTTTATGAAAAAAAAAAAATAACTGAATTTTTATACAGTGATTTTTTTTAAACAAAATTTTTATACACTAATGTTTTATAAACTGAATTGTTTTACACTCATTTTTTATACTCTTTTTTTTTTTTTTACAACTGAATTGTTTTAAACTGAATTTTCATACAGTGATTTTTTTTTAAACTCAATTTTTATACACACATTTTTTACAAACTGAATTGTTTTAAACTGAATTTTTTTTACAGTGATTTTTTTAAAACTACATTTTTATACGCACATTTGTTTTCACACTGAATTTTTTACAAACTTAATTGTTTTTACACTGAATTTTTATACACTGATTTTCTTATAAACTGAATAGTTGTACACTGTTTTTTTTAATACTTTTTTTTATTTTTACAAACTCAATGGTTTTAAACTGAATTTTTATACAGTGATTTTTTTTAAACTAAATTTTTATGCACTCATTTTTTATAAACTGAATTGTTTTACACTAATTTTTTATAGTCTTTTTTTTTTTTTACAAACTGAATTGTTTTAAACTGAATTTTCCTAGAGTGATTTTTTTTAACTCAATTTTTATACACACATTTTTTACAAACTGAATTGTTTTAAACTGAATTTTTTTACAGTGATTTTTTTAAAACTACATTTTAATACGCACATTTGTTTTCACACTGAATTTTTTACAAACTTAATTGTTTTTACACTGAATTTTTATACACTGATTTTCTTATAAACTGAATTGTTTTACACTGATTTTTTTAATCCTTTTTTTTTTTTTACAAACTCAATGGTTTTAAACTGAATTTTTATACAGTGATTTTTTTTAAACTAAATTTTTATACACTAATTTTTTATAAACTGAATTGTTATACACTCATTTTTTATACTCTTTTTTTTTTTACAAACTGAATTGTTTTAAACTGAATTTTCATACAGTGATTTTTTTTAAACTAAATTTTTATACACAAATTTTTCACAAACTGAATTGTTTTAAACTGAATTTTTTTACAGTGATTTTTTTAAAACTACATTTTTATACGCACATTTGTTTTCACACTGAATTTTTTACAAACGTAATTGTTTTTACACTGAATTTTTATACACTGATTTTCTTATAAACTGAATTGTTTTACACTGATTCTTTTAATACTTTTTTTTTTACAAACTCAATGGTTTTAAACTGAATTTTTTTACATTGATTTTTTTAAAACTACATTTTATACGCACATTTGTTTTCACACTGAATTTTTTACAAACTTAATTGTTTTCACACTGAATTTTTATACACTGATTTTCTTATAAACTGAATTGTTTTACACTGATTTTTTTAATACTTTTTTTTTTTACAAACTCAATGGTTTTAAACTGAATTTTTATACAGTGATTTTTTTTAAACTAAATTTTTATACACTTAATTTTTTCTAAACTGAATTGTTTTACACTCATTTTTTATACTCTTTTTTTTTTTACAAACTGAATTGTTTTAAACTGAATTTTCATACATTGATTTTTTTAAACTCAATTTTTATACACTAATTTTTTACAAACTGAATTTTTTTACACTCATTTTTTTATACTCTTTTTTTTTTTTTTACAAACTGAATTGTTTTAAACTAAATTTTCATACATTGATTTTTTTAAACTCAATTTTTATACACTAATTTTTTTAAAACTGAATTGTTTTACACTCATTTTTTTATACTCTTTTTTTTTTTTTACAAACTGAATTGTTTTAAACTAAATTTTCATACATAGATTTTTTTTAAACTCAATTTTTATACACTAATTTTTTACAAACTGAATTGTTTTAAACTAAATTTTTCTTTACAGTGATTTTTTTTAAAACTAAATTTTTATACGCAAATTTTTTTTCACACTGAATTTTTTACAAACTTAATTGTTTTTACCCTGAATTTTTACAACTTTTTTTCACACTGGATTTTCACACGGTGGCTTTTTAAACAACAAAAAATGTGCTCACAAATTTGTATTCAATGCATAATTTGATATATATATATATATATATATATATATATATATATATATATATATATATATATATATATATATATATATATATATATATATATATATACATACATACATTTTCTACTGCTTGTATACATATATATATATATATATATATATATATATATATACAGTATATATAAAAAAAAAGGTTCAGAAAATTCCAACGTAAAAAACGTAGTTACATATATTCTTTGTCAAAAAAGCGACAAACTGACCGCCGTGGTATGGCCGTGTGTGGTATGGGGTCGATACCAAAGCCCCGCTAACGAGGTCCGTCCAACCATCCTTGGCAAAGATGCTGACACAGCGTCACATGCCACTTAGTAACTACTAGTATCGCAGTCAAGGCAGCATGGTGCGATACAGGAGCGAGCGTTCCAAGATGCTCTCCCTGCAGTAAAGTGTAACGATGCGTCCGTTATGTACCTTAACATTAGCGGCTGGGCGGGGTGCGGCCAGGCAGCTGGAGGTGAGATTGTTGCGGGGGTGCAGCAGAAAGTCAGGGAAGATGAGCATAAAGTTGGGAGTGCGGGAATAAAGATAAGTTGTTTGACACCTTATATGGCGGGTGGGGAACGCTATCTGGGGGGAACATGCTGCTGGACTGTCAGCTGAGGAGGAACACTGCAACTATTCTTGCTTTACAACCAATAGTAGCATCTTCCATAAAGTACTATTCCAAGTCTTTTTTGGGGTAAAAATATTGCATATTTTGTGATGGAAATCAGTCTTTGGCTACAATCTGTCACTTTTCTGTCTGATATGTTCATTATTATATTATTTTGCAACATTTTCTTCGTCATTTTGCAATGTTTTCTTTATTTTGCAACATTTTTGTTGTTATTTTGCAACATTTTCTTTATTTTGCCACATTTTGCTTGTTATTTTGCAACATTTTCTTTATTTAGCAATATTTTGCTTGTTATTTTGCAACGTTTTCTTTATTTTTGAATTTTTTTTTGTAATTTTGCATGGTTTTCTTTGTCATTTTGCAACCTTTTCTTTATTTTGCAAAATTTTCTTTGACATTTTGCAACCTTTTCTTCATTTTGCAACCTTTTTTTTTAATTTTGCAACATTTTCTTTGTCATATTGCAAGGTGTTGCATGGCATTTTGCAACGTTTTCTTTGTCATTTTGCAACCTTTTCCTTGTTATTTTGCAACCTTTTCTTCAATTTGCAACATTTTTCTTATTTTGCAAGGTTTTCTTTATTTTGCAATATTTTGCAACGTTTTCTTTATTTTACATTTTCTTTGTCATTTTGCAACCTTTTCTTTATTTTGCAAAATTTTCTTTGACATTTTGCAACCTTTTCTTCATTTTGCAACCTTTTTTTTTAAATTTTGCAACATTTTCTTTGTCATATTGCAAGGTGTTGCATGGCATTTTGCAATGTTTTCTTTGTCATTTTGCAACATTTTCCTTGTTATTTTGCAACCTTTTCCTTGTTATTTTGCAACCTTTTCTTCATTTTGCAACATTTTTCTTATTTTGCAAGGTTTTCTTTATTTTGCAATATTTTGCAACATTTTCTTTATTTTGCAATATTTTGCTTGTTATTTTGCAAGGTTTTCTTTATTTTTGATTTTTTTTTTGTAATTTTGCATGGTTTTCTTTGTCATTTTGCAACCTTTTCTTTATTTTGCAAAATTTTCTTTGACATTTTGCAGCCTTTTCTTCATTTTGCAACCTTTTTTTTTTAAATTTTGCAACATTTTCTTTGTCATATTGCAAGGTGTTGCATGGCATTTTGCAACGTTTTCTTTGTCATTTTGCAACCTTTTCGTTGTTATTTTGCAACCTTTTCTTCATTTTGCAACATTTTTCTTATTTTGCAAGGTTTTCTTTATTTTGCAATATTTTGCAACGTTTTCTTTATTTTACATTTGCTTTGTCATTTTGCAACCTTTTCTTTATTTTGCAAAATGTTCTTTGACATTTTGCAACATTTTCTTCATTTTGCAACCTTTTTTTAAATTTTGCAACATTTTCTTTGTCATATTGCAAGGTGTTGCATGTCATTTTGCAATGTTTTCATTGTCATTTTGCAACATTTTCCTTGTTATTTTGCAACATTTTCCTTGTTATTTTGCAACCTTTTCTTCATTTTGCAACATTTTTCTTATTTTGCAAGGTTTTCTTTATTTTGCAATATTTTGCAACGTTTTCTTTATTTTGCAACTTTGAAAAATGAAACAGTGCATTAAAGATCAATACACATAATATTAAAGGTCAATATATGCTAAGCCAGGGGTGTCGAAACTTTTTCCACCGAGGGGCCGCATACCGAAAATGTAAAATTTAAAACATTACAGCATCCCCCGCGACCCCAAAAGGGACAAGCGGTAGAAAATGGATGGATGGATGGATTGATCTAAGGTTGGGCTGCAGTTTTAAGCGCTGAAAGTAAAAAAATAAAAAAATGCATGACTTATTTTTAACACTTGTATGACTTGTTTTAGAAAATAATAATGATTAAAAATCAAAGTTTTTATGAATTATTGACATATTCAAGGCTCCAGTTACTTCACATCAAATATTGCAATTTCAAACATTTTTGGGGTAAAAATATTGCATATTTTGTGTTTTTGCCATTAAAGAATGTCATAAAACAAACAAATTTAAAAAAAAAAAAGTATAATCTATGTATAGATTATAAAGAAAAAAAAAGAAAAAAATGAATGGCTTATTTTTAACACTTGTATGAGTTGTTTTAGAAAATAATAATGATTAAAAATCAATGTTGTTATGAATTATTGACATATTCAAGGCTCCAGTTACTTCTCATCAAATATTGCAATTTCAAGTATTTTTTGGGGTAAAAATATTGCACATTTTGTGTTTTTGCCATTAAAAAATGTCATAAAACAAACAAATAAATAAAAATACAACTTATAATCTATGGATACGTCTGAGGTTGGGCTACAGTTTTAAAAGCTGAAAGTAAAAAAAATGTATGACTTATTTTTAACACTTGTATGAGTTGTTTTAGAAAATAATAATGATTCAAAATCAACGTTTTTATGAATTATTGACATATTCAAGGCTCCAGTTACTTCACATCAAATATTGCAATTTCAAACATTTTTGGGGTGAAAATATTGCATATTTTGTGTTTTTGCCATTAAAAAATGTCATAAAACAAACAAATTTAAAAAAATAAAATTTATAATCTATGGATAGATTATAAAGAAAAAAAAGAAAAAAAATTAATGACTTATTTTTAACACTTGTATGAGTTGTTTTAGAAAATAATAATGATTAAAAATCAATGTTGTTATGAATTATTGACATATTCAAGGCTCCAGTTACTTCACATCAAATATTGCAATTTCAAGTATTTTTTGGGGTAAAAATATTGCACATTTTGTGTTTTTGCCATTAAAAAATGTCATAAAACAAACAAATAAATAAAAATACAACTTATAATCTATGGATACGTCTGAGGTTGGGCTACAGTTTTAAAAGCTGAAAGTAAAAAAAAATGTATGACTTATTTTTAACACTTGTATGAGTTGTTTTAGAAAATAATAATGATTCAAAATCAACGCTTTTATGAATTATTGACATATTCAAGGCTCCAGTTACTTCACTTCAAATATTGCAATTTCCAGTATTTTTGGGGTAAAAATAGTGCATATTTTGTGTTTTTTCCATTAAAAAATGTCATAAAACAAACAAATTAAAAAAAAAAAAAAGTATAATCTATGTATAGATTATAAAGAAAAAAAAAGAAAAAAATTAATGGCTTATTTTTAACACTTGTATGAGTTGTTTTAGAAAATAATAATGATTAAAAATCAAAGTTTTTATGAATTATTGACATATTCAAGGCTCCAGTTACTTCACATAAAATATTGCAATTTCAAGTATTTTTTGGGGTAAAAATATTGCACATTTTGTGTTTTTGCCATTAAAAAATGTCATAAAATAAACAAATGTAAAAAAATTAAATTTACAATCTATGGATATATTATAAAGAAAAAAAAAAAAAAAAAAAGAATGGCTTATTTTTATTTTTGGGGTAAAAATATTGCACATTTTGTGTTTTTGCCATTAAAAAAATGTCATAAAACAAACAAATAAATAAAAATAAAATTTATAATCAATGGATAGATCTGAGGTTGGGCTACAGTTTTAAGCACTGAAAGTAAAAAAAGAAAAAAATGTATGACTTATTTTTAACACTTATAAAAAAAATAAATGTATAATCTATGTATAGATTATAAAGAAAAAAAAAGAAAAAATTAATGGCTTATTTTTAACACTTGTATGAGTTGTTTTAGAAAATAATAATGGTTAAAAATCAATGTTGTTATGAATTATTGACATATTCAAGGCTCCAGTTACTTCACATCAAATATTGCAATTTCAAGTATTTTTTGGGTAAAAATATTGCACATTTTGTGTTTTTGCCATTAAAAAATGTCGTAAAACAAACACATAAATAAATAAAAAATAAAACTTATAATCTATGGATAGATCTGAGGTTGGGCTACAGTTTTAAGCGCTGAAAGTAAAAAAATGTATGACTTATTTTCAACACTTGTATGAGTTGTTTTGGAAAATAATAATGATTCAAAATCAACGTTTTTATGAATTATTGACATATTCAAGGCTCCAGTTACTTCTCATCAAATATTGCAATTTCAAGTATTTTTTGGGTTAAAAATATTGCACATTTTGTGTTTTTGCCATTAAAAAATGTCATAAAATAAACAAATTAAAAAAAATAAAATTTACAATCTATGGATAGATTATAAAGAAAAAAAAGAAAAAATTAATGGCTTATTTTTAACACTTGTATGAGTTGTTTTAGAAAATAATAATGATTCAAAATCAACGTTTTTATGAATTATTGACATATTCAAGGCTCCAGTTACTTCACATCAAATATTGCAATTTCAAACATTTTTGGGGTAAAAATATTGCATATTTTGTGTTTTTGCCATTAAAAAATGTCATAAAATAAACAAATTTAAAAAAAAAAAATTTACAATCCATGGATAGATTATAAAGAAAAAAAAAAAGAAAAAAGAATGGCTTATTTTTATTTTTGGGGTAAAAATATTGCACATTTTGTGTTTTTGCCATTAAAAAAATGTCATAAAACAAACAAATAAATAAAAATAAAATTTATAATCAATGGATAGATCTGAGGTTGGGCTACAGTTTTAAGCACTGAAAGTAAAAAAATAAAAAAATGCATGACTTATTTTTAACACTTATATGAGTTGTTTTAGAAAATAATAATGATTAAAAATCAAAGTTTTTATGAATTATTGACATATTCAAGGCTCCATATATTGCATATTTTGTGTTTTTGCCATTAAAAAATGTCTTAAAACAAACAAATAAAAAAAAAAGAAAGTATAATCTATGTATAGATTATAAAGAAAAAAAAAGAAAAAAATGAATGGCTTATTTTTAACACTTGTATGAGTTGTTTTAGAAAATAATAATGGTTAAAAATCAATGTTGTTATGAATTATTGACATATTCAAGGCTCCAGTTACTTCACATCAAATATTGCAATTTCAAACATTTTTGGGGTAAAAATATTGCATATTTTGTGTTTTTGCCATTAAAAAATGTTATAAAACAAACAAATAAATAAAAATACAACTTATAATCTATGGATACGTCTGAGGTTGGGCTACAGTTTTAAAAGCTGAAAGTAAAAAAAATGTATGACTTATTTTTAACACTTGTATGAGTTGTTTTAGAAAATAATAATGATTCAAAATCAACGTTTTTATGAATTATTGACATATTCAAGGCTCCAGTTACTTCACATCAAATATTGCAATTTCAAACATTTTTGGGGTGAAAATATTGCATATTTTGTGTTTTTGCCATTAAAAAATGTCATAAAACAAACAAATTTAAAAAAATAAAATTTATAATCTATGGATAGATTATAAAGAAAAAAAAGAAAAAAAATTAATGACTTATTTTTAACACTTGTATGAGTTGTTTTAGAAAATAATAATGATTAAAAATCAATGTTGTTATGAATTATTGACATATTCAAGGCTCCAGTTACTTCACATCAAATATTGCAATTTCAAGTATTTTTTGGGGTAAAAATATTGCACATTTTGTGTTTTTGCCATTAAAAAATGTCATAAAACAAACAAATAAATAAAAATACAACTTATAATCTATGGATACGTCTGAGGTTGGGCTACAGTTTTAAAAGCTGAAAGTAAAAAAAAATGTATGACTTATTTTTAACACTTGTATGAGTTGTTTTAGAAAATAATAATGATTCAAAATCAACGCTTTTATGAATTATTGACATATTCAAGGCTCCAGTTACTTCACTTCAATATTGCAATTTCCAGTATTTTTGGGGTAAAAATAGTGCATATTTTGTGTTTTTTCCATTAAAAAATGTCATAAAACAAACAAATTAAAAAAAAAAAAAAGTATAATCTATGTATAGATTATAAAGAAAAAAAAAGAAAACAATTAATGGCTTATTTTTAACACTTGTATGAGTTGTTTTAGAAAATAATAATGGTTAAAAATCAATGTTGTTATGAATTATTGACATATTCAAGGCTCCAGTTACTTCACATCAAATATTGCAATTTCAAGTATTTTTTGGGGTAAAAATATTGCACATTTTGTGTTTTTGCCATTAAAAAATGTCATAAAATAAACAAATGTAAAAAAATTAAATTTACAATCTATGGATATATTATAAAGAAAAAAAAAAAAAAAAAAAAGAATGGCTTATTTTTATTTTTGGGGTAAAAATATTGCACATTTTGTGTTTTTGCCATTAAAAAAATGTCATAAAACAAACAAATAAATAAAAATAAAATTTATAATCAATGGATAGATCTGAGGTTGGGCTACAGTTTTAAGCACTGAAAGTAAAAAAAGAAAAAAATGTATGACTTATTTTTAACACTTATAAAAAAAATAAATGTATAATCTATGTATAGATTATAAAGAAAAAAAAAGAAAAAATTAATGGCTTATTTTTAACACTTGTATGAGTTGTTTTAGAAAATAATAATGGTTAAAAATCAATGTTGTTATGAATTATTGACATATTCAAGGCTCCAGTTACTTCACATCAAATATTGCAATTTCAAGTATTTTTTGGGTAAAAATATTGCACATTTTGTGTTTTTGCCATTAAAAAATGTCGTAAAACAAACACATAAATAAATAAAAAATAAAACTTATAATCTATGGATAGATCTGAGGTTGGGCTACAGTTTTAAGCGCTGAAAGTAAAAAAATGTATGACTTATTTTCAACACTTGTATGAGTTGTTTTGGAAAATAATAATGATTCAAAATCAACGTTTTTATGAATTATTGACATATTCAAGGCTCCAGTTACTTCTCATCAAATATTGCAATTTCAAGTATTTTTTGGGTTAAAAATATTGCACATTTTGTGTTTTTGCCATTAAAAAATGTCATAAAATAAACAAATTAAAAAAAATAAAATTTACAATCTATGGATAGATTATAAAGAAAAAAAAGAAAAAAATTAATGGCTTATTTTTAACACTTGTATGAGTTGTTTTAGAAAATAATAATGATTCAAAATCAACGTTTTTATGAATTATTGACATATTCAAGGCTCCAGTTACTTCACATCAAATATTGCAATTTCAAACATTTTTGGGGTAAAAATATTGCATATTTTGTGTTTTTGCCATTAAAAAATGTCATAAAATAAACAAATTTAAAAAAAAAAAATTTACAATCCATGGATAGATTATAAAGAAAAAAAAAAAGAAAAAAGAATGGCTTATTTTTATTTTTGGGGTAAAAATATTGCACATTTTGTGTTTTTGCCATTAAAAAAATGTCATAAAACAAACAAATAAATAAAAATAAAATTTATAATCAATGGATAGATCTGAGGTTGGGCTACAGTTTTAAGCACTGAAAGTAAAAAAATAAAAAAATGCATGACTTATTTTTAACACTTATATGAGTTGTTTTAGAAAATAATAATGATTAAAAATCAAAGTTTTTATGAATTATTGACATATTCAAGGCTCCATATATTGCATATTTTGTGTTTTTGCCATTAAAAAATGTCTTAAAACAAACAAATAAAAAAAAAAAGAAAGTATAATCTATGTATAGATTATAAAGAAAAAAAAAGAAAAAAATGAATGGCTTATTTTTAACACTTGTATGAGTTGTTTTAGAAAATAATAATGGTTAAAAATCAATGTTGTTATGAATTATTGACATATTCAAGGCTCCAGTTACTTCACATCAAATATTGCAATTTCAAACATTTTTGGGGTAAAAATATTGCATATTTTGTGTTTTTGCCATTAAAAAATGTTATAAAACAAACAAATAAATAAAAATACAACTTATAATCTATGGATACGTCTGAGGTTGGGCTACAGTTTTAAAAGCTGAAAGTACTCAGTTACTCAGTACTTGAGTAGTTTTTTCACAACATACTTCTTACTTTTACTCAAGTAAATATTTGGGTGACGACTCCTTACTTTTACTTGAGTAATACATCTATAAAGTAACAGTACTCTTACTTGAGTACAATTTCTGGCTACTCTACCCACCTCTGGTTGTAGAAATGATTGGAAACTCAAGACAGCCATGACATTATATTAACCCGATTCCGACCTTTCAACCATCCACACACACTACTCTTCACACATGTCGAACGCAAAACATGTTTTCCCTCTCCTCAAACGTGTTCGACGTGGAGGTGGGAATGCAAACAAATATTTTCCGGAGTCTAAGCAGCCGAGATTCCTCAAGTCCCTCCTCACGTACGGGAGGCAATTTCCCACGTATTTGCACCGCTTCCCCCGGAAGGCCAACCTTATCTTCCCGCGCACTTCCCCACGCCTCTCGCTCTACACAAATTGCTATTCTTGCCGCCTGGTCGGGGAGCAGAAGACGTCCTGGGCCCCGAGTGCGTGATTGGTCACGGCGTGAGGCGGGAGTGTGATGTACGACACCTCCCGTTTGTCCGCCGCCTCTCTCTCGCTCGCTAAAGTGTTATCTGCGCTGAAAATGGAGGCTGTCAAGTCGAGTTTGGATGAAATACGCCGGCCAGCGCCTGCCGCTCCCCGCGGTTCAAAGAGCTGTTGAGCGACGTCCCGCCTCTCGGACAGAGGACGCTCTCGGAAACAAAGTCAAGGGCGAGACTCTCGGAACGTGGTCTGGATTGCCGACACGGCACTTTTGTCGTCCTGTGGTGTAAACACTTTTGCACTTAAAGGACACTAAAGTCACTTGTGGTCCCCCATGTGGACTCCTAAGGGGCCCCCATCCCACCCTGGACCCCACACACCCTATGTTTACATGCACTAAAAGCTATATCATTAGGATTGTGTTATACAAACTAGAAGAGGCTATTCCTGAAGGAATTGCGTGCGGATGCTCCAATGCTGAAGTTGAAGTGAAATGCTGACAGAATGTAGTATGAGTCTAAGAATGGTTTGAATGTTGAAATTTCAGGAAAACTGGAATTTGGTTTGGAACTTGGGAAAGTGTTAGTTTGAATGTCCAGGACGAGTAGAATGTGTTGATGTTGGAACGGTTTGACTAGGTTGAAAAATGTGGGAATTGCACAACTTGGGAAAATGTGGCATTCGTTTCAATAGGAACTTCCTGGAAATTTGGAGATTTGGGGAAAAGCGGGATTTTCCGAAAAATCAATGTCCTAAATGAGCTGAATTGGTTGGTGTTGGAATTGTTTAAATCGGGCAAGAATTGTTGAAGTAGTACATGGTATTAGGGAATTACGGGAAAATGGGGAATTTTTTTGAACTTGGAAAAAGGGTAGTTTGAATTTTTAGAATGGTGGAATTTGTTCAAGGTGGAATGGTTTGAATGGGTTGAAGAATGTGGGGATTGTGCAACTTTGGAAAATGTCGCATTCATTTCAATAGGAACTTCCTGGAAATTCGGGGAAAAGCGGGATTTTTTTTTAAAAATTATTAGGAGCATGAATGTCCTGAATGAGCTGAATTGGTTGGTGTTGGAATTGTTTAAATCGGGCAAGACTTGTTGAAGTAGTACATGGTATCAGGGAATTTCGGGAAAATGGGGAATTTTTTGAACTTGGAAAAAGGGTAGTTTGAATTTTTAGAATGGTGGAATTTGTTAAAGGTGGAATGGTTTGAATGGGTTGAAGAATGTGGGGATTGTGCAACTTGGGAAAATGTTGCATTCATTTCAATAGGAACTTCCTGGAAATTTGGAGATTTGGGGAAAAGCGGGATTTTCCGAAAAATCAATGTCCTAAATGAGCTGAATAGGTTGGTGTTGGAATTGTTTAAATCGGGCAAGACTTGTTGAAGTAGTACATGGTATTAGGGAATTACGGGAAAATGGGGAATTTTTTTCAACTTGGAAAAAGGGTAGTTTGAATTTCTAGAATGGTGGAATGTGTTAAAAGTGGAATGGTTTGAATGTATTTAAGAATGTGGGAATTGTGCAACTTGGAAAAATGTCCCATTCATTTCAATAGGAACTTCCTGGAAATTTGGAGATTTGGGGAAAAGCGGGAATTTCCGAAAATGATTATGCGCATGAATGTCCTAAATGAGCTGAATTGGTTGGTGTTGGAATTGTTTAAATCGGGCAAGAATTGTTGAAGTAGTACATGGTATTAGGGAATTTCGGGAAAATGGGGAATTTTTTTGAACTTGGAAAAAGGGTACTTTGAATTTCTAGAATGGTGGAATGTGTTAAAAGTGGAATGGTATGAATGGGTTGAAGAATGTGGGAACTGTGCAACTTGGGAAAATGTCGCATTCATTTCAATAGGAACTTCCTGGAAATTTGGAGATTTGGGGAAAAGCGGGATTTTCCGAAAAATCAATGTCCTAAATGAGCTGAATTGGTTGGTGTTGGAATTGTTTAAATCGGGCAAGACTTGTTGAAGTAGTACATGGTATTAGGGAATTACGGGAAAATGGGGAATTTTTTGGAACTTGGAAAAAGGGTAGTTTGAATTTCTAGAATGGTGGAATGTGTTAAAAGTGGAATGGTATGAATGGGTTGAAAATTTATATGGAAAAAAATGTTTTATATAAAGAAATTATATAAACTTAACATAAACAATAAAACAATTTATGGAGCTGGTTTAAAATAATAAAAAAATATTAATAATGTGGAACTTTTTTATTTATTTTGAAAACAATTTTTTAAATAAAAAATAATATAAACCTAATATAAATAATATAAACTTTTATGGAGCTGGTTTAAAATAATAAAATATAATAATAATAATGTAAACTTTTTTTTTCATGATAAAAAAAGAATACAAACTTAATATAAATAATATAAACTTTTATGGAGCTGGTTTGAAATAATAATAATAAAAAAGAATGTAAACTTTTTTTTATTTATTTAAAAAATATATTTTATATAAAAAAATAATATAAACTTAATATAAATAATATAAACTTTTATGGAGCTGGTTTAAATTAATAAAAAATAACAATAATGTCAACTTTTTTAAAGTTTATATGGAAAAAAATGTTTTATATACAGAAATTATATAAACTTAATATAAACAATAAAACAATTTATGGAGCTGGTTTAAAATAATATAAAATATCAATAATGTGAAACTTTTTTATTTATTTTGAAAACCATTTTTTAAATAAAAAAATAATATAAACTTAATATAAATAATATAAACTTTTATGGAGCTGGTTTATAATAATAAAAAATAACAATAATGTCAACTTTTTAAAAATTTATATGGAAAAAAATGTTTTATATAAAGAAATTATATAAACTTAATATAAATAATAAAACAATTTATGGAGCTGGTTTAAAATAATATAAAATATTAATAATGTGAAACTTTTTTATTTATTTTGAAAACCATTCTTTAAATAAAAAAATAATATAAACTTAATATAAATAATATAAACTTTTATGTAGCTGGTTTAAAATAATAAAAGATAATAATAATCAATCAATCAATCAATCAATCAATGTTTATTTATATAGCCCTAAATCACAAGTGTCTCAAAGGGCTGTACAAGCCACAACGACATCCTCGGTGTCGAGTGGGTCTGACATAATATTGTGAAAGTCCAACACATCAGCGAAAGTCCAGTCCATGGTGGGGCCAGCGGGAACCATCCCGAGCGGAGACGGTGGAGCTGGTTTGAAATAATAATAATAAAAAAGAATGTAAACTTTTTTTTATTTATTTAAAAAATACATTTCATATAAAAAAATAATATAAACTTAATATAAATAATATAAACTTTTATGGAGCTGGTTTAAATTAATAAAAAATAACAATAATGTCAACTTTTTTCAAGTTTATATGGAAAAAAATGTTTTATATAAAGAAATTATATAAACTTAATATAAACAATAAAACAATTTATGGAGCTGGTTTAAAATAATATAAAATATAAATAATGTGAAACTTTTTTATTTATTTTGAAAACCATTTTTTAAATAAAAAAATAATATAAACTTAATATAAATAATATAAACTTTTATGGAGCTGGTTTAAAATAATAAAAGATAATAATAATAATGTAAACTTTTTTTTTCATAATAAAAAAATAATACAAACTTAATATAAATAATATAAACTTTTATGTAGCTGGTTTAAAATAATAATAATAAAAAAGAATGTAAACTTTTTTTTATTTATTTAAAAAATATATTTTATATAAAAAAATAATATAAACTTAATATAAATAATATAAACTTTTATGGAGCTGGTTTAAAATAATAAAAAATAACAATAATGTCAACTTTTTTAAAGTTTATATGGAAAAAAATGTTTTATATAAAGAAATTATATAAACTTAATACAAACAATAAAACAATTTATGGAGCTGGTTTAAAATAATAATAAAAATATTAATAATGTGGAACTTTTTTATTTATTTTGAAAACAATTTTTTAAATAAAAAAATAATATAAACCTAATATAAATAATATAAAATTTTATGGAGCTGGTTTAAAATAATAAAAGAGAATAATAATGTAAACTCTTTTTTTTCATGATAAAAAAAGAATACAAACTTAATATAAATAATATAAACTTTTATGGAGCTGGTTTAGAATAATAATAATAAAAAAGAATGTAAACTTTTTTTTATTTATTTAAAAAATATATTTTGTATAAAAAAATAATATAAACTTAATATAAATGATATAAACTTTTATGGAGCTGGTTTAAAATAATAAAAAATAACAATAATGTCAACTTTTTTTAAAGTTTATATGGAAAAAAATGTTTTATATAAAGAAATTATATAAACTTAATATAAACAATAAAACAATTTATGGAGCTGGTTCAAAATAATATAAAATATTAATAATGTTAAACGTTTTTATTTATTTTGAAAACCATTCTTTAAATAAAAAAAATAATATAAACTTAATATAAATTATATAAACTTTTATGGAGCTGGTTTAAAATAATAAAAGATAATAATAATAATGTAAACTTTTTTTTTTCATGATAAAAAAAGAATACAAACTTAATATAAATAATATAAACTTTTATGGAGCTGGTTTGAAATAATAATAATAAAAAAGAATGTAAACTTTTTTTTATTTATTTAAAAAATATATTTTATATAAAAAAAATAATATAAACTTAATATAAATAATATAAACCTTTATGGAGCTGGTTTAAAATAGTAAAAAAAAAAAAAGTCAACTTTTTTTCTTTATTTAAAAACAAAAGTTTTATATAAAAAAATAATATAAAGTTAATATAAATACTATAAACTTTGCACAGGTTATCAAGTTGAAATGGCGGACCTTCGATCTCGCTTGAGGTCCTGCAAGAATAAAAAGACGGCGGAATAAAACACAGTCAACTTAATATGTTTGCTGAATCCACAACGTGTCATTGAGTGGAATTTTCCTTTTTCCGCCAAATTAAAAAGCCCTTAAAGTATAGTTAAGCGATGAAAAAAAAGATGGCACTTGGAGATGTCCTGCATTAAAATTCAAGGGCAGCTGGGGTCTGTGATTGATTCATTAATTACTCACAACGGCACTCAGGAGTGCAGACCAAACAAGCCTAATTTGGACCAACACCAAATGGAAGGCCTTCAAGGATACAGCCTGCATATAAATACATCTCGCCATTAAGGCTCATGCATTATTCACGCCCAAATGGGAGGAAAATGCAGAAAAAGCCGTGCGTCTTATAAAGTTGATGCAGATCCGCACTCAGATTTGAAGTGTTTTCGTCGCCCGTGCGTCACCCTCGGCAAAAACACGCAAAATCGCGTTTTCGGGCGTCATTCTGTCGGCGAACAGGAGGTGAGTAAATCGGCTGGTAACATTTTTCGGAGGGGGGTATTGACGAGTTTGGTCTCGTTACTTTTGCCCGGGACTGTCCGCGTGCAGGCTGTCAATCAAACGGGCCGAATTAAAGGCAGAGTCTGGAATGGAGCGAGTCCATTAGGAGGTCACAGAAGCTGTCAGCTCCTCATCTTCCTTCAGGCCATCGTGCGTGCGTGTGTGTGTGTGTGTGTGTGTGTGTGTGTGTGTGTGTGTGTGTGTGTGTGTGTGTGTGTGTGTGTGTGTGTGTGTGACTTTATCGGTGTTGGCAGCAAGTGTCAGCGAGGGCCAGCGTGCTCCCCCGGCTGTGATTGGCTCAAGGTGACCACTGCGGCGCCACTAATGGCCGTGAATGTCACGGCAGCCACAAGTAGTGTCGGGATTTGTTGTGTGGGCCTGTGGAAAATGACACTCCCCCTGAGAGTGTTTGGTGGACACACACACACACACACACACACACACACACACACACACACACACACACACACACACACACACACACACACACACACACACACACACACACACACGCACACACACACTTGTATTTGTTACCTTCTTGAGACCTGAGAAAAATGCTGACCTCTTTAGGACCAGCCTTTCTAGATATATAAAGAAGTGTATTTACATTTAACATTAATAATATATACATACTATGCAAATATAAAAAAGCTTGTTGTGAAAAATGAGTTTGAATTTCACAAGAAAAAAGGTCACAATTTCACAAGAAAAACGTCGAATTTTGGCAGTATTATAATAAAAGTCGTAATTTTACTCAACGCAAGTCGAAATTTTACAAGACAAACTGAACATTTTGACAATTTGACTAAAAAGAGTCGTGATTTTACTCGACTAAAGTCACAATTTTATAAGAAAACTTGAAAATGTTTGGCAATATTATGATAATAATCGGAATTTTACTTGGCAAAATTATGACCAAAGTCACAATTTCACTCAAAAAATGTCACTCTTTTACGAGAAAAAAAAAAAAATTGTGATAAAAATCAGAATTTTGTAGGACAAATGTCGCCATTTTGCATTAAAAAGTAGTAATTTTACATAAAAGTTATATTTTTTCAAGAGAAAATATTGCAATATTACAGAAACAGAAAGAATATGACAAATTGTTCCCAATTTTACAATAAAAACTGAACATTTGTGTAATATTACGATAAAAGTTGGAAGTTTACTCAACAACAGTCGCAATTTTACAAGAAAAACGTAACATTTTGACAATTTTACTAAAAAGAGTCGTAATTTTACTCGACAAAAGTCACAATTTTATAATAAAACTAACATTTTGGCAGTGTTATAATAATAATCGGAATTTCACTTGACAAAGTTAGACAAAAGTCATAATTTTACTCAAAAAAATTGAACTATTTTACAAGAACAATAACAAAAATTGGCAATATTGTGATAAAGGTCAGAATTTTATATGACAAATGTCGCCATTTTGCATTAAAAAGTAGTAATTTTACATAAAAGTTATATTTTTTCAAGAGAAAATATTGCAATGTTACAGAAACAGAAAGAATATGACAAATTGTTCCCAGTTTCACAAGAAAAACGTAACATTTTGACAATTTCACTAAAAAGAGTCGTAGTTTTACTCGACAAAAGTCACAATTTTATAAGAAAACTTTTAAATTTGGGCAAAGTTATAATAATAATTGGAATTTCACTTGACAAAGTTAGACAAAAGTAATAATTTTACTCAAAAAATGTAACTATTTTACAAGAACAACAAAAAAATTTTGGCAGTATTGGTCAGAATTTTATATGACAAATGTCGCCATTTTGCATGAAAAAGTAATCATTTTACATAAAGTTAAATTAAAAAAAAAAAAAGTAATATTGCAATATTACAGCAACAGAAAGAATATGAGAAATTGTTCCCAATTTTATAAGAAAAAAGTCGACACATTGTGAGAAAAAGACTGCTTTTAGTTCATTTATTATTATTTTTGTTTGTAATTGTTTTTTAATCTTCATTATTTACTTCAAGTTATTTCAGTATGTCTCAATGTACATTTTTATTTTATTTTTTTAAATTATTTTTGGCCAAAGGGGGCGCATTTCAATTTCTTACACACACTTGTTATTTCATATGTTGGCCAGAGGGGGAGCACTTTTAAAAGCGACACACAGTCAATTTGAAAAATCCCTCCTTTTTGGGACCACCCTCATTTTGATAGATGTCACCACCAGGGGTGCTAATGAGACATTGGCTATTAGATGCAATGTTATTGGGACCATGATTTATGTCATCACTTGTTCACACCTCCTCATATGGAAGATACTTTTCTGTGTTGATGTCTCAAGAAGTGTAGAAATACAAGAACACACACACACACACACACACACACACACACTTGTATTTGTTACCTTCTTGAGACCTGAGAAAAATGCTGACCTCTTTAGGACCAGCCTTTCTAGATATATAAAGAAGTGTATTTACATTTAACATGAATAATATATACATACTATGCAAATATAAAAAAGCTTGTTGTGAAAAATTATTTGGAATTTCACAAGAAAAAAGGTCACAATTTCACAAGAAAAACGTCGAATTTTGGCAGTATTATAATAAAAGTCGTAATTTTACTCAACGCAAGTCAAAATTTTACAATAAAAACTGAACATTTTGACAATTTGACTAAAAAGAGTCGTGATTTTACTCGACAAAAGTCACAATTTTATAAGAAAACTTGAAAATGTTTGGCAATATTATGATAATAATCGGAATTTTACTTGGCAAAATTATGACCAAAGTCACAATTTCACTCAAAAAATGTCACTCTTTTACGAGAACAACAAAAAAAATGGTGATAAAAATCTGAATTTTGTAGGACAAATGTCACCATTTTGCATTAAAAAGTAGTAATTTTACATAAAAGTTATATTTTTTCAAGAGAAAATATTGCAATATTACAGAAACAGAAAGAATATGACAAATTGTTCCCAATTTTACAATAAGACGGAACATTTGTGCAATGTTATGATAAAAGTTGTAATTTTACTCAATAACAGTCGCAATTTTATGAGAAAAACTTAACATTCTGACAATTTTACTAAAAAGAGTCGTCATTTTACTCCACAAAAGTCACAATTTTATAAGAAAACTTTTAAATTTGGGCAACGGTATAATAATAATCGGAATTTTACTTGCCAAAATTTTGACAAAAGTCATCATTTTACTTAAAAAATGTCAATATTTTACAAGAACAACAAAAAAATTGTGATAAAAGTCAGAATTTTATATGACAAATGTCGCCATTTTGCATTAAAAAGTAATCATTTCACATAAAAAAGTAATTTTTTAAAGAGAAAATATTGCAATATTACAGAAAAAGAAAGAATATGACAAATTGTTCACAATTTTACAATAAAAACTGAACATTTGTGCAATGTTATGATAAAAGTTGGAGTTTTACTCAATAACAGTCGCAATTTCACAAGAAAAACTTAACATTTTGACAATTTTACTAAAAAGAGTCGTCATTTTACTCCACAAAAGTCACAATTTTATAAGAAAACTTTTAAATTTGGGCAAAGGTATAATAATAATCAGAATTTTACTTGGCAAAATTATGACAAAAGTCACAATTTCACACAAAAAATGTCACTGTTTTACGAGAACAACAAAAAAAATTGTGATAAAAATCAGAATTTTATAGGACAAATGTCGCCATTTTGCATTAAAAAGCAATAATTTTCCATAAAAAAAGCAATTTTTTAAAGAGAAAATATTGCAATATTACAGAAACAGAAAGAATATGAGAAATTGTTCCCAATTTTGTAAGAAAAAAGTCGACACATTGTGAGAAAAAGACTGCTTTATTTACAACATTAATAATATATACATACTATACAAATATAAAAAAGCTTGTTGTGAAAAATGACTTGGAATTTCACAAGAAAAACGTCAAATTTTGGCAGTATTATAATCAAAGTCGTAATTTTACTCGACGCAAGTCAAAATTTTACAAGAAAAACTGAACATTTGTGTAATATTACGATAAAAGTTGGAATTGTACAAGAAAAAAATTGTCAATCTTAAGCTTGTTAAAAAGAGCCGTAATTTTACTCGACAAAAGTCACAATTTTATAAGAAACCTTTAACATTTTGGCAATATTATAATAATAATCGGGATTTCACTTGACAAAGTTGGACAAAAGTCATAATTTTACTCCAAAAAATGTAACTATTTTACAAGAACAACAAACAAAAAAAATTGGCAATATTGTGATAAAGGTCAGAATTTTATATGACAAATGTCACCATTTTGCGTTAAAAATGTATAATTTTACATAAAAAAGTAATAACTTTACAAGAAAACATTGCAATATTACAGAAACAGAAAGAATATGAGAAATTGTTCCCAATTTTATGAGTAAAAATCGACACATTGTGAGAAAAAGACTGCTTTTAGTTTTGTTTTTTTCG
Organism: Entelurus aequoreus; assembly: GCF_033978785.1. Classification (NCBI taxonomy): domain Eukaryota; kingdom Metazoa; phylum Chordata; class Actinopteri; order Syngnathiformes; family Syngnathidae; genus Entelurus; species Entelurus aequoreus. The sequence goes on from NC_084735.1 coordinate 5,322,859, forward strand.
TTGTTGAATATTTTGTTTGTAACTGGGTTTTTAATCTTCATTATTTACTTCAAGTTATTACAGTATGTCTCTATATACATATTTATTGTATTGTTTTAATTAATTTTGGCCGAAGGGGGCGCATTTAAATATCTTACACACACTTGTTTTTTCATATGTTAAACAGAGGGGGGCACTTTTAAAAAATGTCACTGTTTTACGAGAACAACAAAAAAAATTGTGATAAAAATCTGAATTTTATAGGACAAATGTCGCCATTTTGCATTAAAAAGTAATAATTTTACATAAAAGTTATATTTTTTCAAGAGAAAATGTTGCAATATTACAGAAACAGAAAGAATATGACAAATTGTTCCCAATTTTACAATAAAAACGGAACATTTGTGCAATGTTATGATAAAAGTTGGAATTTTACTCAATAACAGTCGCAATTTCACAAGAAAAACTTAACATTTTGACAATTTTACTAAAAAGAGTCGTCATTTTACTCCACAAAAGTCACAATTTTATAAGAAAACTTTTAAATTTGGGCAAAGGTATAATAATAATCGGAATTTTACTTGCCAAAATTTTGACAAAAGTCATAATTTTACTTAAAAAATGTCACTATTTTACAAGAACGACAAAGAAAATTGTGATAAAAGTCAGAATTTTATATGACAAATGTCGCCATTTTGCATTAAAAAGTAATCATTTCACATAAAAAAGTAATTTTTTAAAGAGAAAATATTGCAATATTACAGAAAAAGAAAGAATATGAGAAATTGTTCCCAATTTTATAAGAAAAAAGTCGACACATTGTGAGAAAAAGACTGCTCTCAGTTAATTTATTTATTTATTTGTTTGTAATTGGTTTTTAATATTCATTATTTTCTTCAAATTATTACAGTATGTCTCAATGTACGTATTTATTTTATTTTTTAAATTAATTTTGGCCAAAGGGGGCGCATTTCAATTTCTTACACACACTTGTTATTTCATATGTTGGCCAGAGGGGGAGCACTTTTAAAAGCGACACACAGTCAATTTGAAAAATCCCTCCTTTTTGGGACCACCCTCATTTTGATAGATGTCACCACCAGGGGTGCTAATGAGACATTGTCTATTAGATGCAATGTTATTGGGACCATGATTTATGTCATCACTCGGTCCTCATATGGAAGCTACTTTTCTGTGTTGATGTCTCAAGAAGTGTAGAAATACAAGAACACACACACACACACACACACACACACACACACACACACACTTGTATTTGTTACCTTCTTGAGACCTGAGAAAAATGCTGACCTCTTTAGGACCAGCCTTTCTAGATATATAAAGAAGTGTATTTACATTTAACATTAATAATATATACATACTATGCAAATATAAAAAAGCTTGTTGTGAAAAATGAGTTGGAATTTCACAAGAAAAAGGTCACAATTTCACAAGAAAAACGTAGAATTTTGGCAGTATTATAATCAAAGTCGTAATTTTACTCAACGCAAGTCAAAATTTTACAAGAAAAACTGAACATTTGTGCAATGTTACGATAAAAGTTGGAAGTTTACTCAACAACAGTTGCAATTTTACAAGAAAAACGTAACATTTTGACAATTTGACTAAAAAGAGTCGTAGTTTCACTCGACAAAAGTCACAATTTTATAAGAAAACTAACATTTTGGCAATATTATAATAATAATCGGGATTTCACTTGACAAAGTTGGGCAAAAGTCCTAATTTTACTCAAAAAATTGAACTATTTTACTAGAACAACAAAAAAATTGGCAATATTGTGATAAAGGTCAGAATTTTATATGACAAATGTCGCCATTTTGCATTAAAAAGCAATAATTTTACATAAAAAAAAGCAATTTTAAAGAGAAAATATTGCAATATTACAGAAACAGAAAGAATATGAGAAATTGTTCCCAATTTTGTACGAAAAAAGTCGACACATTGTGAGAAAAAGACTGCTTTATTTACAACATTAATAATATATACATACTATACAAATATAAAAATGCTTGTTGTGAAAAATGACTTGGAATTTCACAAGAAAAACGTCGAATTTTGGCAGTCTTATAATCAAAGTCGTAATTTTACTCGACGCAAGTCGAAATTTTACAATAAAAACTAAACATTTGTGCAATGTTATGATAAAAGTTGGAAGTTTACTCAACAACAGTCGTAATTTTACTCGACAAAAGTCACAATTTTATAAGAAAACTAACATTTTGCAGTGTTATAATAATAATTGGAATTTCACTTGACAAAGTTAGACAAAAGTCATAATTTTACTCAAAAAAATTGAACTATTTTACAAGAACAACAAAAAAAATTGGCAATATTGTGATAAAGGTCAGAATTTTATATGACAAATGTCGCCATTTTGCATTAAAAAGTAGTAATTTTACATAAAAGTTATATTTTTTTCGAGAAAATTTGCAATATTACAGAAACAGAAAGAATATGACAAATTGTTCCCAATTTTACAATAAAAACTGAACATTTGTGCAATGTTATGATAAAAGTTGGAATTTTACTCAATAACAGTCGCAATTTTACAAGAACAACTTAACATTTTGACAATTTTACTAAAAAGAGTCATAATTTTACTCAACAAAAGTCACAATTTTATAAGAAAACTTTTTAAATTTGGGAACGGTATAATAATAATCGGAATTTTACTTGCCACAATTTTGACAAAAGTCATCATTTTACTTAAAAAATGTCACTATTTTACAAGAACAACAAAAAAATTGTGATAAAAGTCAGAATTTTATATGACAAATGTCGCCATTTTGCATTAAAATGCAATAATTTTACATAAAAAAAGCTATTTTTTAAAGAGAAAATATTGCAATATTACAGAAACCGAAAGAATATGACAATTGTTCCCAATTTTATAAGAAAAACTGAACATTTGTGCAATGTTATATAAAAGTTGGAATTTTACTCAATAACAGTCGCAATTTTACAAGAAAAACTTAACATTTTGACAATTTTACTAAAAAGAGTCATAATTTTACTCCACAAAAGTCACAATTTTATAAGAAAACTTTTAAATTTGGGCAAAGGTATAATAATAATCGAAATTTTACTTGCCAAAATTTTGACAAAAGTCATCATTTTACTTAAAAATGTCACTATTTTACAAGAACGACAAAAAAAATGTGATAAAAAGTCAGAATTTAATATGACAAATGTCGCCATTTTGCATTAAATAGTAATCAATTTTACATACCGTAATTTTTTAAAGAGAAAATATTGCAATATTACAGAAACAGAAAGACTATGACAAATTGTTCCAATTTTACAATAAAAACGGAACATTTGTGCAATATTATGATAAAAGTTGGAATTTTACTCAATAACAGTCGCAATTTTACAAGAAAAACTTACATTTTGACAATTTTACTAAAAAGAGTCGTAATTTTACTCCACAAAAGTCACAATTTTATAAGAAAACTTTTAAATTTAGGCAAAGGTATAATAATAATCGGAATTTTACTTGCCAAAATTTTGACAAAAGTCATCATTTTACTTAAAAAATGTCACTATTTTACAAGAATGACCAAGAAAATTGTGATAAAAGTCAGAATTTTACTATGACAAATGTCGCCATTTTGCTTAAAAAGTAGTAATTTTACATAAAACTTATATTTTTTCAAGAGAAAATATTGCAATATTACAGAAACAGAAAGAATAGACAAATGTTCCCAATTTTACAATAAAAACTGAACATCGTGCAATGTTATGATAAAAGTTCGAATTTTACTCAATAACAGTCGCAATTTCACAAGAAAAACTTAACATTTTGACAATTTTACTAAAAAGAGTCGTCATTTTACTCCACAAAAGTCACAATTTTATAAGAAAACTTTTAAATTTAAGGCAAAGGTATAATAATCGGAATTTTACCTGCCCAAAATTATGACAAAAGTCACGATTTCACACAAAAAATTTCACTCTTTTACGAGAACAACAAAAAAAATTGTGATAAAATCTTGAATTTTTATGACAAATGTCGCCATTTTGCATTAAAAAGTAGTAATTTTACATAAAAGTTATATTTTTTCAAGAGAAAATATTGCAATATTACAGAAACAGAAAGAATATGACAAATTGTTCCCAATTTTACAATAAAAACTGAACATTGTGCAATGTTATTGATAAAAGTTGGAATTTTACTCATAACAGTCGCAATTTTACAGGAAAAACTTAACATTCTGACAATTTGACTAAAAAGAGTCGTAGTTTTACTCGACAAAAGTCACAATTTTATGTGAAAACTTTTAAATTTGGGCAAAGTTATAATAATAATTGGAATTTCACTTGACAAAGTTAGACAAAAGTCATAATTTTACTCAAAAAATATAACTATTTTACAAGAACAACAACAAAAAAATTGGCAATATTGGTCAGAATTTTATATGACAAAAGTCGCCATTTTGCATGAAAAAGTAATCATTTTACATAAAGTTAAATTTAAAAAAAAAAAGTAATATTGCAATATTACAGCAACAGAAAGAATATGAGAAATTGTTCCCAATTTTATAAGAAAAAAGTCGACACATTGTGAGAAAAAGACTGCTTTTAGTTCATTTATTATTATTTTTGTTTGTAATTGTTTTTTAATCTTCATTATTTACTTCAAGTTATTTCAGTATGTCTCAATGTACATTTTTATTTTATTTTTTAAAATTAATTTTGGCCAAAGTGGGCGCATTTCAATTTCTTACACACACTTGTTATTTCATATGTTGGCCAGAGGGGGAGCACTTTTAAAAGCGACACACAGTCAATTTGAAAAATCCCTCCTTTTTGGGACCACCCTCATTTTGATAGATGTCACCACCAGGGGTGCTAATGAGACATTGGCTATTAGATGCAATGTTATTGGGACCATGATTTATGTCATCACTTGTTCACACCTCCTCATATGGAAGATACTTTTCTGTGTTGATGTCTCAAGAAGTGTAGAAATACAAGAACACACACACACACACGCACACACACTTGTATTTGTTACCTTCTTGAGACCTGAGAAAAATGCTGACCTCTTTAGGACCAGCCTTTCTAGATATATAAAGAAGTGTATTTACATTTAACATTAATAATATATACATACTATGCAAATATAAAAAAGCTTGTTGTGAAAAATGAGTTGGAATTTCACAAGAAAAAGGTCACAATTTCACAAGAAAAACGTCGAATTTTGGCAGTATTATAATAAAAGTCGTAATTTTACTCAACGCAAGTCAAAATTTTACAAGAAAAACTGAACATTTTGACAATTTTATTAAAAAGAGTCGTGATTTTACTCGTCTAAAGTCACAATTTTATAAGAAAACTTGAAAATGTTTGGCAATATTATGATAATAATCGGAATTTTACTTGGCAAAATTATGACAAAAGTCACAATTTCACACAAAAAATGTCACTCTTTTACGAGAACAACAAAAAAAATTGTGATAAAAATCAGAATTTTGTAGGACAAATGTCGCCATTTTGCATTAAAAAGTAGTAATTTTACATAAAAGTTATATTTTTTCAAGAGAAAATATTGCAATATTACAGAAACAGAAAGAATATGACAAATGTTTCCCAATTTTACAATAAAAACTGAACATCCGTGCAATATTATGATAAAAGTTGGAATTTTACTCAATAACAGTCGCAATTTCACAAGAAAAACTGAACATTTTGACAATTTTACTAAAATGAGTCGTCATTTTACTCCACAAAAGTCACAATTTTATAAGAAAACTTTTGAATTTGGGCAAAGGTATAATAATAATCGGAATTTTACTTGGCAAAATTATGACAAAAGTCACAATTTCACACAAAAAATGTCACTCTTTTACGAGAACAACAAAAAAAATTGTGATAAAAATCGGAATTTTATAGGACAAATGTCACCATTTTGCATTAAAAAGTAATAATTTTACATAGAAGTTATATTTTTTCAAGAGAAAATATTGCAATATTACAGAAACAGAAAGAATATGACAAATTGTTCCCAATTTTACAATAAAAACTAAACATTTGTGCAATATTATGATAAAAGTTGGAATTTTACTCAATAACAGTCGCAATTCTACAAGAAAAGCTTAACATTCTGACAATTTGACTAAAAAGAGTCGTAGTTTTACTCGACAAAAGTCACAATTTTATAAGAAAACTTTTAAATTTGGGCAAAGTTATAATAATAATTGGAATTTCACTTGACAAAGTTAAACAAAAGTCATAATTTTACTCAAAAAATGTAACTATTTTACAAGAACAACAAAAAAAATTTGGCAATATTGGTCAGAATTTTATATGACAAATGTCGCCATTTTGCATGAAAAAGTAATAATTTTACATAAAGTTAAATTTAAAAAAAAAAAAATGTAATATTGCAATATTACAGCAACAGAAAGAATATGAGAAATTGTTCCCAATTTTATAAGAAAAAAGTCGACACATTGTGAGAAAAAGACTGCTTTTAGTTCATTTATTATTATTTTTTGTTTGTAATTGTTTTTTAATCTTCATTATTTACTTCAAGTTATTTCAGTTTGTCTCTTTATAAATATTTATTTTATTTTTTAAATTAATTTTGGCCAAAGGGGGCGCATTTCAATTTCTTACACACACTTGTTATTTCATATGTTGACCAAAGGGGGAGCACTTTTAAAACAGACAAAGTCAATTTGAAAAATCCCTTCTTTTTGGGACCACCCTCATTTTGATAGATGTCACCAGCAGGGGGTGCAAATGAGACATTGTCTATTAGATGCAATGTTATTGGGACCATGATTTATGTCATCACTCGGTCCTCATATGGAAGCTACTTTTCTGTGTTGATGTCTCAAGAAGTGTAGAAATACAAGAACACACACACACACACACACACACCAACACACACACACACACACACACACACACACACACACACACACACACTTGTATTTGTTACCTTCTTGAGACGTGAGAAAAATGCCTCCCTCTTTAGGACCAGCCTTTCTAGATATATAAAGAAGTGTATTTACATTTAACATTAATAATATATACATACTATGCAAATATAAAAAAGCTTGTTGTGAAAAATGAGTTGGAATTTCACAAGAAAAAAGGTCACAATTTCACAAGAAAAACGTCGAATTTTGGCAGTATTATAATAAAAGTTGTAATTTTACTAACGCAAGTCAAAATTTTACAAGAAAAACTGAACATTTGTGCAATATTATGATAAAAGTTGGAAATTTTACTCAATAACAGTCGCAATTTTACAAGAAAAAACGTAACATTTTGACAATTTGACTAAAAAGAGTCGTAATTTTACTCGACAAAAGTCACAATTTTAAAAGAAAACTAACATTTTGGCAGTGTTATAATAATAATCGGAATTTCACTTGACAAAGTTAGACAAAAGTCATAATTTTACTCAAAAAAATTGAACTATTTTACAAGAACAACAACAAAAATTGGCAATATTGTGATAAAGGTCAGAATTTTATATGACAAATGTCGCCATTTTGCATTAAAAAGCAATAATTTTACATTTAAAAAAGCCATTTTTAAAAGACAAAATATTGCAATATTACAGAAACAGAAAGAATATGAGAAATTGTTCCCAATTTTGTAAGAAAAAAGTCGACACATTGTGAGAAAAAGACTGCTTTATTTACAACATTAATAATATATACATACTATACAAATATAAAAAAGCTTGTTGTGAAAAATGACTTGGAATTTCACAAGAAAAACGTCGAATTTTGGCAGTATTATAATCAAAGTCGTAATTTTACTCGACGCAAGTCAAAATTTTACAAGAAAAACTGAACATTTGTGCAATGTTATGATAAAAGTTGGAAGTTTACTCAATAACAGTCGCAATTCTACAAGAAAAACGTAACATTTTGACAATTTTACTAAAAAGAGTCGTAGTTTTACTCGACAAAAGTCACAATTTTATAAGAAAACTAACATTTTGGCAGTGTTATAATAATAATCGGAATTTCACTTGACAAAGTTAGACAAAAGTCATAATTTTACTCAAAAAAATTGGCAATATTGTGATAAAGGTCAGAATTTTATATGACAAATGTCGCCATTTTGCATTAAAAAGCAATAATTTTACATTAAAAAAAGCAATTTTTTAAAGAGAAAATATTGCAATATTACAGAAACAGAAAGAATATGAGAAATTGTTCCCAATTTTACAATAAAAACTGAACATTTGTGCAATGTTATGATAAAAGTTGGAATTTTACTCAATAACAGTCGCAATTCTACAAGAAAAACTTAACATTTTGACAATTTTACTAAAAAGAGTCGTAATTTTACTCGACAAAAGTCACAATTTTATAAGAAAACTTTTAAATTTGGGCAACGGTATAACAATAATCGGAATTTTACTTGCCAAAATTTTGACAAAAGTCATAATTTTACTTAAAAAATTTCACTATTTTACAAGGACGACAAAGAAAATTGTGATAAAAGTCAGAATTTTATATGACAAATGTCGCCATTTTGCATTAAAAAGTAATCATTTTACATAAAAAAGTAATTTTTTAAAGAGAAAATATTACAGAAACAGAAAGAATATGAGAAATTGTTCCCAATTTTACAATAAAAACGGAACATTTGTGCAATATTATGATAAAAGTTGGAATTTTACTCAATAACAGTCACAATTTCACAAGAAAAACTTAACATTTTGACAATTTTACTAAAAAGAGTCGTCATTTTACTCCACAAAAGTCACAATTTTATAAGAAAACTTTTAAATTTGGGCAAAGGTATAATAATCGGAATTTTACCTGCCAAAATTATGACAAAAGTCATAATTTTACTTTAAAAATGTCACTTTTTAACAAGAACAACAAAAATAGTGATACAAATCTGAATTTTATAGGACAAATGTCGCCATTTTGCATTAAAAAGTAATAATTTTACATAAAAGTTTTATTTTTTTCAAGAGAAAATATTGCAGTATTACAGCAACAGAAAGAAAATGAGAAATTTTTCCTGATTTTATATGAAAAAAGTCGACACATTGTGAGAAAAACACTGCTTTTATTTTATTTATTTACCGTATTTTCCGCACTATAAGGCGCACCCA
>NC_084735.1:5336955-5354455 GCF_033978785.1 Entelurus aequoreus
GTCACATTAAAATTAAGTGCTGGACCACATCAAGTTATGGGATGGGCCACAATAAAATGATATGGCGGGTCACAGTATAATGATTTGGTGGGTCACAATAAAATGAAATGGCAGGCCACCATAAAATAATTGGCATTTACACTGAACGATGACAAGATGGCGTTCAGGCAGCAAAGACAACTAAATATGTTGTACTTAATGTGTTGTTGTTGTGTGACAACACCACATTTAGGCGAGGTGTTGTGTTGTTGCTCGGGGTTACTGAGGTGCGGCACGGCGTGATTGCTCGCTCCGCTGGCGGGTGAGCAATCACGCGCCAAAAGAGGAAGTTTCATCAGACTCATGTTAGGTGCTCCTCAATTACCCGCCAGAGCGTCTCGGCACTGGCAGCCAACACTCGTAAATACTGACAGTCCAGCAGCGCCATTTTACTCTGGCGGGGAGGAAGGAACCTGCCACTTGTGTGTCCTCTCTTGGATTGAGAGTGCCGCTGCCAAATAGTGACCCCAACATCACCAAATACTGACTCCCAACATGACCAAATAGTGACTCCCAACATGACCAAATAGTGACTCCCAAACATTACCAAATAGTGACTCCCAACATGACCAAAAAGTGACTCCCAACATGACCAAATAGTGACTCCCAACATGACCAAATAGTGACTCCCAACATGACCAAATAGTGACTCCCAACATGACCAAATAGTGACTCCCAACATGACCAAATAGTGACTCCCAACATGACCAAATAGTGACTCCCAACATGACCAAATAGTGACTCCCAATATGACCAAATAGTGACTCCCAAACATGACCAAATAGTGACTCCCAACATAAACAAATAGTGACTCCCAAACATGACCAAATAGTGACTCCCAACATGAACAAATAGTGACTCCCAAACATGACCAAATAGTGACTCCCAACATGACCAAATAGTGACTCCCAACATGAACAAATAGTGACTCCCAAACATGACCAAATAGTGACTCCCAACATGACCAAATAGTGACTCCCAGCATGACTAAATAGTGACTCCAAACATGACCAAATAGTGAGTCCCAACATGACCAAATAGTGAGTCCCAACATGACCAAATAGTGACTCCCAAACTGACCAAATAGTGAGTCCCAACATAACCAACTAGTGAGTCCCAACATGACCAACTAGTGAGTCCTAAACATGACCAAATAGTGACTCCCAGCATGACCAAATAGTGACTCCCAACATGACCAAATAGTGACTCCCAGCATGACCAGATAGTGACTCCCAACATGACCAAACAGTGAGTCCCAACATGACCAAATAGTGACTCCCAACATGACCAAATAGTGACCCCCAACATGACTAAATAGTGACTCCCAACATGACCAAATAGTGACTCCCAACATGACCAAATAGTGACTCCCAACATGACCAAATAGTGACTCCCAACATGACCAAATAGTGAGTCCCAACATGACCAAATAGTGACTCCCAACATGACCAAATAGTGACTCCCAACATGACCAAATAGTGACTCCCAACATGACCAAATAGTGAGTCCCAACATGACCAAATAGTGAGTCCCAACATGACCAAATAGTGACTCCCAACATGACCAAATAGTGACTCCCAACATGACCAAATAGTGAGTCCCAACATGACCAAATAGTGACTCCCAACATGACCAAATAGTGACTCCCAACACTTTGACATTGCCAATATTCAAATAACACTTTGTGCTGCATCGTTTCTTGTTTATTGCAGTTTTTATGTTCATAGTCAGGTCAATTATTTTTGTTAAGCGTCTTTTCTCTAGAGACTCAACGCGCTTTATTTACTAAGTAGAATGTAAGGAGGCACTGGGAGCAGGTGGGTGAAGTGTCTTGCCCAAGGACACAATGGCAGTGACTAGGATGGCGGCAGCGGGGATCAAACCTGGAACCCTCAAGTTGCTGGCACGGCCGCTCTACCAACTGAGCCACGCCGCCCCATCGTTTATTATTGTTAGACGTTTATTATTCATAACTACCCCCCTGCTCCCCCACCTTGTCAAAAAATCACCAAACTTGTCCCAAACGTTCATGCTGCAATTAAGTATTATATATTTTATGTTATGAACTATTATAGTTTTTATGTTATTAACTATTATAGTTTTTATGTTATTAACTATTATAGTTGTTATTTTATTAATTATGTTATGAACTATTATAATTTTTATGTTAACTAATCTAGATTTTATGTGATTCACTATTATAGTTTTTGTTATTAACTATTATAATTGTTATGTTATTACCTATTATAGTTTTTGTTATTAACTATTACATTTTTTATGTTATTAACTATTACAGTTTTTTATGTTAACTATTATAATTTGTATGTTAACTACTGTAGTTATTATGTTATTAACTACTATAGTTATTATGTTAACTATTAGTTAACTATTATAGTTATTATGTTATTAACTACTATAGTTATTATGTTAACTATTAATTAACTCTTATAGTTATTAACTAATATAGTTATTATGTTATTAACTAATATAGTTATTATGTTAACTATTAGTTAACTATTATCGTTATTATGTTATTAACTAGTATATTTACAACTTCACACATCTCTGACACTAACATGTTGTATTATTGTTATTAGAATATTAATCCTAATAAAGGACAACTTGACACATCTCTGACACTAATATAATGATGTTGTATTATTGTTATTAGAATATTAGTCCTAATAAAGGACAACTTGACACATCTCTGACACTAATATTATGATGTTGTATTATTGTTATTAGAATATTAGTCCTAATAAAGGACAACTTGACACATCTCTGACACTAATATTATGATGTTGTATTATTGTTATTAGAATATTAGTCCTAATAAAGGACAACTTGACACATCTCTGACACTAATATTATAATGTTGTATTATTGGTATTGGAATATTAGTCCTAATAAAGCACAACTTGACACATCTCTGACACTAATATTATGATGTTGTATTATTGTTATTAGAATATTAGTCCTAATAAAGGACAACTTGACACATCTCTGACACTAATATTATAATGTTGTATTATTGGTATTGGAATATTAGTCCTAATAAAGCACAACTTGACACATCTCTGACACTAATATTATTATGATGTATTATTGTTATTAGAATATTAGTCCTAATAAAGGACAACTTGACACATCTCTGACACTAATATAATGATGTTGTATTATTGTTATTAGAATATTAGTCCTAATAAAGGACAACTTGACACATCTCTGACACTAATATTATGATGTTGTATTATTGTTATTAGAATATTAGTCCTAATAAAGGACAACTTGACACATCTCTGACACTAATATTATGATGTTGTATTATTGTTATTAGAATATTAGTCCTAATAAAGGACAACTTGACACATCTCTGACACTAATATTATAATGTTGTATTATTGGTATTGGAATATTAGTCCTAATAAAGCACAACTTGACACATCTCTGACACTAATATTATGATGTTGTATTATTGTTATTAGAATATTAGTCCTAATAAAGGACAACTTGACACATCTCTGACACTAATATTATGATGTTGTATTATTGTTTTTAGAATATTAGTCGTGATAAAGCACAACTTGACACATCTCTGACACTAATATTATGATATTGTATTATTGTTAATAGAATATTAGTCATAATAAAGGACAACTTGACACATCTCTGACACTAATATCATGATGTTGTATTATTGTTATTAGAATATTAGTCCTAATAAAGGACAACTTGACACATCTCTGACACTAATATTATGATGTTGTATTATTGTTATTAGAATATTAGTCCTAATAAAGGACAATTTGACACATCTCTGACACTAATATTATTATTTTGTATTATTGTTTATTGTTATTAGAATATTAATCCTAATAAAGGACAACTTCACACATCTCTGACACTAATATTATGATGTTGTATTATCGTTATTAGAATATTAGTCCTAATAAAGGACAATTTGACATATCTCTGACACTAATATTATGATGTTGTAGTATTGTTTTTAGAATATTAGTCCTAATGAAGGACAACTTGACACATCTCTGACACTAAGATTATGATGTTGTATTATTGTTATTAGAATATTAGTCCTAATAAGGACAACTTGACACATCTCTGACACTAATATTATTATGATGTATTATTGTTATTACAATATTAGTCCTAATAAGGACAACTTGACACATCTCTGACACTAATATTATGATGTTGTATTATTGTTATTAGAATATTAGTCCTAATAAAGGACATCTTGACACATCTCTGACACTAATATTATTATGATGTATTATTGGTATTAGAATATTAGTCCTAATAAAGGACAACTTGACACATCTCTGACACTAATATTATGATGTTGTATTATTGTTATTAGAATATTAGTCCTAATAAAGCACAACTTGACACATCTCTGACACTAATATTATGATGTTGTATTATTGTTACTAGAATATTAGTCCTAATAAAGGACAACTTGACACATCTCTGACACTAATATTATGATGTTGTATTATTGTTATTAGAATATTAGTCCTAAAAAAGGACAACTTGACACATCTCTGACACTAATATTATGATGTTGTATTATTGTTATTAGAATATTAGTCCTAATAAAGCACAACTTGACACATCTCTGACACTAATATTATGATATTGTATTATTGTTATTAGAATATTAGTCAGAATAAAGGACAATTTGACACATCTCTGACACTAACATTATGATGTTGTATTATTGTTATTAGAATATTAGTCCTAATAAGGACAACTTCACACATCTCTGACACTAATATTATAATGTTGTATTATTGTTATTAGAATATTAGTCCTAATAAAGGACATCTTGACACATCTCTGACACTAATATTATTATGATGTATTATTGTTATTACAATATTAGTCCTAATAAAGGACAACTTGACACATCTCTGACACTAATATTATGATGTTGTATTATTGTTATTAGAATATTAGTCCTAATAAAGGACAACTTGACACATCTCTGACACTAATATTATGATGTTGTATTATTGTTATTAGAATATTAGTCCTAATAAAGGACAACTTGACACATCTCTGACACTAATATTATTATTTTGTATTATTGTTTATTGTTATTAGAATATTAATCCTAATAAAGGACAACTTCACACATCTCTGACACTAATATTATGATGTTGTATTATCGTTATTAGAATATTAGTCCTAATAAAGGACAATTTGACATATCTCTGACACTAATATTATGATGTTGTAGTATTGTTTTTAGAATATTAGTCCTAATGAAGGACAACTTGACACATCTCTGACACTAAGATTACGATGTTGTATTATTGTTATTAGAATATTAGTCCTAATAAGGACAACTTCACACATCTCTGACACTAATATTATTATGATGTATTATTGTTATTACAATATTAGTCCTAATAAGGACAACTTCACACATCTCTGACACTAATATTATTATGATGTTTTATTGTTATTACAATATTAGTCCTAGTAAGGACAACTTGACACATCTCTGACACTAATATTATGATGTTGTATTATTGTTATTAGAATATTTGTCCTAATAAAGGACATCTTGACACATCTCTGACACTAATATTATTATGATGTATTATTGGTATTAGAATATTAGTCCTAATAAAGGACAACTTGACACATCTCTGACACTAATATTATGATGTTGTATTATTGTTATTAGAATATTAGTCCTAATAAAGCACAACTTGACACATCTCTGCCACTAATATCATGATGTTGTATTATTGTTATTACAATATTAGTCCTAATAAAGGACAACTTGACACATCTCTGACACTAATATTATGATGTTGTATTATTGTTATTAGAATATTAGTCCTAATAAAGGACAACTTGACACATCTCTGACACTAATATTATGATGTTGTATTATTGTTATTAGAATATTAGTCCTAATAAAGGACAACTTGACACATCTCTGACACTAATATTATGATGTTGTATTATTGTTATTAGAATATTAGTCCTAATAAAGCACAACTTGACACATCTCTGCCACTAATATCATGATGTTGTATTATTGTTATTACAATATTAGTCCTAATAAAGGACAACTTGACACATCTCTGACACTAATATTATGATGTTGTATTATTGTTATTAGAATATTAGTCCTAATAAAGGACAACTTGACACATCTCTGACACTAATATTATGATGTTGTATTATTGTTATTAGAATATTAGTCCTAATAAAGGACAACTTGACACATCTCTGACACTAATATTATGATGTTGTATTATTTTTATTAGAATATTAGTCCTAATAAAGCACAACTTGACACATCTCTGACACTAATATTATGATGTTGTATTATTGTTATTAGAATATTGAGTCAGGCATGTTTGTTTGAGTCAAAATGAGCTCCACCCCTCAGGTGGAGGACTTGAACGACAACGCGCCCCTCACCTCGGACCCCATCTACCACCCGGTCGTCATGGAGAACTCGCCCAAGGACGTGTCCGTCATCCGGATCCAGGCGCAGGACCCCGACCTGACCGCCACGCCCAGTCGTCTGAGCTACCGCATCACCGCCGGCAACCCGCAGAACTTCTTCTACATCAACCCCAAGACAGGCAAGATTGTCACACATCCATTTTTATGTTGGTCTTCATTGTCAGTCAGGGTCAGGATGTCTCATGTCCCGGCTTGGAGGCAAAAACTGGATCTTGTCCAGCCATATATCACACACACCAATTGTCAAACATCAATATTTAACATAAGGACAGAAACGTTAGCAACACTAGCATAGCTATGGCTACATGCTAACATTACATTTTAACATCATGCTAGGTTAGCAACACTAGCATAGCTATGTGAGCTACATGTTAACACTACATTTTAACATCATGCTAGGTTAGCAACACTAGCATAGCTATGTGAGCTACATGCTAACATTACATTTGAACATAATGCAAGGTTGGCAACACTATGTGAGCTACATGCTAACATTACATTATGACATCATACTAGGGTAGCATCACTAGCATAGCTATGTAAGCTACATGCTAACATTACATTATGACATCATACTAGGGTAGCATCACTAGCATAGCTATGTAAGCTACATGCTAACAATACACTATAACATCATACTAAGTTAGCTGCATGCTAACATTACATTTTTACATCATGCTAGGTTAGCAAAACTAGCATAGCTATGTGAGCTACATGCTAACTCTACATTATAACATCATACTAGGTTCGCGACATTAACGTAGCTATGTGAGCTACATGCTAACATTACATTATAACATCATACTAGGTTAGCAACATTAACGTAGCTATGTGAGCTACATGCTAACATTACATTATAACATCATACTAGGTTAGCAACATTAACGTAGCTATGTGAGCTACATGCTAACATTACATTATAACATCATACTAGGTTAGCAACATTAACGTAGCTATGTGAGCTACATGCTAACAGAACATTATAACATAATACTAGGTTAGCAACACTAGCATAGCTATGTAATTTACATGCTAACATTTCATTACAACATCATACTAGGTTTGCGACATTAACGTAGCTATGTGAGCTACATGCTAACATTACATTATAACATCATACTAGGTTAGCAACATTAACATAGATATGTAAGCTACATGCTAACATTACATTATAACATCATACTAGGTTAGGAACATTAACGTAGCTTTGTTAGCTACATGCTAATATTACATTATAATAGACTGACCATACGTCCTCTTTTCTGATTAAATCAGACATATTTGGTCACTGCATGACTGCAAGCTAATCGATGCTAACATGCTATTTGGGCTAGCGATATGTACACATTGCATCATTATGCCTCGTTTGTAGCTATATTTGAGCTCATTTAGTTTCCTTTAAGTCGTCTTAATTCCATGTATATCTCATGACACATGTAATATGGCTTTTAATTTTTTGCGGCTCCAGACAGATTTGTTTTTGTATTTTTGGTCCAATATGGCTCTTTCAACATTTTGGCCTAGTAGATTATGACCTTTCTACTTCACAAATAGTGACATCACTCTTGTGTTGGACTTCCTAAGCGTGTGTACCTAATGAAGTGTCCTCACTGCCTCTTCAAAGGAATGTTCCGCGATGGCGTGCCCAACAAAATGTGTGTACAGACTGCGCAATGTGCCACAGGGGAGACATCCTCGCCATCCCAGCGTTGCCTTTTTGTTTATCTCCGTTCCTCGTCGCCGTCGTATCGACGACCATCGCCTACGCAGACTGATAAATTGGCTTTTACCTCGTTTCCGCCGCTCGCCGCCGCCGCTCGTCTTTATAGCCTCCCCCATCCCCCCCCCCCCCCCCCCCCCCCCGCCCGGGTCCAATAACGCTCATATTAAACTGCTGGATTTATAAGACAGGCCTGCCAGCTCCGCCCCTCCGGCGGCGCCCGTGGCGATGAGTCATCTGCCCACAACTTGCCCACTTTGACACATCTCTGACACTAATATTATGATGTTGTATTATTATTAGAATATTAGTCCTAATAAAGGACAACTTGACACATCTCTGACACTAATATTGTGATGTTGTATTATTATTAGAATATTAGTCCTAATAAAGGACAACTTGACACATCTCTGACACTAATATTGTGATGTTGTATTATCGGTATTAGAATATTAGTCCTAATAAAGGACAACTTGACACATCTCTGACACTAATATTATGATGTTGCATTATTGTTATCAGAATATTTGTCCTAATAAAGGACAACTTGACACATCTCTGACACTAATATTATGATGTTGTATTATCGTTATTAGAATATTAGTCTTAATAAAGGACAATTTGACACATCTCTGACACTAATATTATGATGTTGTATTATTTCTATTAGAATATTAGTCTTAATAAAGGACAACTTGACACATCTCTGACACTAATATTATGATGTTGTATTATTGGTATTAGAATATTAGTCCTAATAAAGGACAACCTGACACATCTCTGACACTAATATTATGATGTTGTATTATTGTTATTAGAATATTAGTCCTAATAAAGGACAACTTGACACATCTCTGACACTAATATTATGATGTTGTATTTTTGTTATTAGAATATTAGTCCTAATAAAGGACAACTTGACACATCTCTGACACTAATATTATGATGTTGTATTATTGGTATTAGAATATTAGTCCTAATAAAGGACAACTTGACACATCTCTGACACTAATATTATGATGTTGTATTATTGGTATTAGAATATTGGTCCTAATAAAGGACAAGTTGACACATCTCTGACACTAATATTATGATGTTGTATTATTGGTATTAGAATATTAGTCCTAATAAAGGACAACTTGACACATCTCTGACACTAATATTTTGATGTTGTATTATTGTTATTAGGATATTAATCCTAATAAAGGACAACTTGACACATCTCTGACACTAATATTATTATTTTGTATTATTGTTTATTGTTATTAGAATATTAATCCTAATAAAGGACAGCTTGACACATATCTGACACTAATATTATGATGTTGTATTATTGGTATTACAATATTAGTCCTAATAAAGGACAACTTGACACATCTCTGACACTAATATTATGATGTTGTATTATTGTTATTAGAATATTAGTCCTAATAAAGGACAACTTGACACATCTCTGACACTAATATTATGATGTTGTATTATCGTTATTAGAATATTAGTCCTAATAAAGGACAACTTGACACATCTCTGACACTAATATTATGATGTTGTATTATCGTTATTAGAATATTAGTCCTAATAAAGGACAACTTGACACATCTCTGACACTAATATTATGATGTTGTATTATCGTTATTAGAATATTAGTCCTAATAAAGGACAACTTGACACATCTCTGACACTAATATTATGATGTTGTATTATTGTTATTAGAATATTAGTCCTAATAAAGGACAACTTGACACATCTCTGACACTAATATTATGATGTTGTATTATTGTTATTAGAGTCTTAATAAAGGACAACTTGACACATCTCTGACACTAATATTATGATGTTGTATTATTGTTATTAGAATATTAGTCCTAATAAAGGACAATTTGACACATCTCTGACACTAATATTATGATGTTGTATTATTGTTATTAGAATATTAGTCCTAATAAAGGACAACTTGACACATCTCTGACACTAATATTATGATGTTGTATTATCGTTATTAGAATATTAGTCCTAATAAAGGACAACTTGACACATCTCTGACACTAATATTATGATGTTGTATTATCGTTATTAGAATATTAGTCCTAATAAAGGACAACTTGACACATCTCTGACACTAATATTATGATGTTGTATTATCGTTATTAGAATATTAGTCCTAATAAAGGACAACTTGACACATCTCTGACACTAATATTATGATGTTGTATTATTGTTATTAGAATATTAGTCCTAATAAAGGACAACTTGACACATCTCTGACACTAATATTATGATGTTGTATTATTGTTATTAGAGTCTTAATAAAGGACAACTTGACACATCTCTGACACTAATATTATGATGTTGTATTATTGTTATTAGAATATTAGTCCTAATAAAGGACAATTTGACACATCTCTGACACTAATATTATGATGTTGTATTATTGGTATTAGAATATTAGTCCTAATAAAGGACAACTTGACACATCTCTGACACTAATATTATGATGTTGTATTATTGGTATTAGAATATTAGTCCTAATAAAGGACAACTTGACACATCTCTGACACTAATATTATGATGTTGCATTATCGTTATTAGAATATTAGTCCTAATAAAGGACAATTTGACACATCTCTGACACTAATATTATGATGTTGTATTATTGCTATTAGAATATTAGTCCTAATAAAGGACAACTTGACACATCTCTGACACTAATATTATGATGTTGTATTATTGGTATTAGAATATTAGTCCTAATA
The DNA here is from genome assembly GCF_033978785.1 of Entelurus aequoreus. Taxonomy (NCBI): domain Eukaryota; kingdom Metazoa; phylum Chordata; class Actinopteri; order Syngnathiformes; family Syngnathidae; genus Entelurus; species Entelurus aequoreus. The sequence goes on from NC_084735.1 coordinate 5,347,978, forward strand.
AAGGACAACTTGACACATCTCTGACACTAATATTATTATTTTGTATTATTGTTTATTGTTATTAGAATATAAATCCTAATAAAGGACAACTTGACACATCTCTGACACTAATATTATGATGTTGTATTATTGTTTTTAGAATATTAGTCCTAATAAAGGACAACTTGACACATCTCTGACACTAATATTATGATGTTGTATTATTGTTATTAAATTTTTAGTCCTAATAAAGGACAACTTGACACATCTCTGACACTAATATTATGATGTTGTATTATTGTTATTAGAATGTTAGTCCTAATAAAGGACAACTTGACACATCTCTGACACTAATATTATGATGTTGTATTATTGTTATTAGAATTTTAGTCCTAATAAAGGACAACTTGACACATCTCTGACACTAATATAATGATGTTGTATTATTGTTATTAGAATATTAGTCCTAATAAAGGACAACTTCACACATCTCTGACACTAATATTATGATGTTGTATTATCGTTATTAGAATATTAGTCCTAATAAAGGACAACTTGACACATCTCTGACACTAATATTATGATGTTGTATTATTTCTATTAGAATATTAGTCCTAATAAAGGACATCGTGACACATCTCTGACACTAATATTATGATGTTGTATTATTGTTTTTAGAATATTAGTCCTAATAAAGGACAACTTGACACATCTCTGACACTAATATTATGATGTTGTATTATTGTTATTAGAATATTAGTCCTAATAAAGGACAACTTGACACATCTCTGACACTAATATTATGATGTTGTATTATTGTTATTAGAATATTAGTCCTAATAAAGGACAACTTGACACATCTCTGACACTAATATTATGATGTTGTATTATCGTTATTAGAATATTAGTCCTAATAAAGGACTACTTGACACATCTCTGACACTAATATTATGATGTTGTATTATTGGTATTAGAATATTAGTCCTAATAAAGGACAACTTGACACATCTCTGACACTAATAGTATGATGTTGTATTATTGTTATTAGAATATTAGTCATAATAAAGGACAACTTGACACATCTCTGACACTAATATTATGATGTTGTATTATTGGTATTAGAATATTAGTCCTAATAAAGGACAACTTGACACATCTCTGACACTAATATTATTATTTTGTATTATTGTTTATTGTTATTAGAATATTAATCCTAATAAAGGACAACTTCACACATCTCTGACACTAATATTATGATGTTGTATTATTGTTATTAGAATAGTAGTCCTAATAAAGGACAACTTGACACATCTCTGACACTAATATTATGATGTTGTATTATCGTTATTAGAATATTAGTCCTAATAAAGGACAATTTCACAAATCTCTGACACTAATATTATGATGTTGTATTATTGGTATTAGAATATTAGTCCTAATAAAGGACAACTTGACACATCTCTGACACTAATATTGTGATGTTGTATTATTGTTATTAGAATATTAGTCCTAATAAAGGACAATTTGACGTATATCTGACACTAATATTATGATGTTGTATTATTGTTATTAGAATATTAGTCCTAATAAAGGACAACTTGACACATCTCTGACACTAATATTATGATGTTGTATTATTGTTATTAAAATATTAGTCCTAATAAAGGACAACTTCACACATCTCTGACACTAATATTATGATGTTGTATTATTTGTATTAGAATATTAGTCCTAAAAAGGACAACTTGACACATCTCTGACACTAATATTATGATGTTGTATTATTGTTATTAGAATATTAGTCCTAATAAAGGACAACTTGACACATCTCTGACACTAATATTATGATGTTGTATTATTGTTATTAGAATATTAGTCCTAATAAAGGACAACTTGACACATCTCTGACACTAATATTATGATGTTGTATTATTGTTATTAGAATATTAGTCCTAATAAAGGACAACTTCACACATCTCTGACACTAATATTATGATGTTGTATTATCGTTATTAGAATATTAGTCCTAATAAAGGACAACTTGACACATCTCTGACACTAATATTATGATGTTGTATTATTTATATTAGAATATTAGTCCTAATAAAGGACAACGTGACACATCTCTGACACTAATATTATGATGTTGTATTATTGTTTTTAGAATATTAGTCCTAATAAAGGACAACTTGACACATCTCTGACACTAATATTATGATGTTGTATTATTGTTATTAGAATATTAGTCCTAATAAAGGACAACTTGACACATCTCTGACACTAATATTATGATGTTGTATTATTGTTATTAGAATATTAGTGCTAATAAAGGACAACTTGACACATCTCTGACACTAATATTATGATGTTGTATTATCGTTATTAGAATATTAGTCCTAATAAAGGACAACTTGACACATGTCTGACACTAATATTATGATGTTGTATTATTGTTATTAGAATATTAGTTCTAATAAAGGACAACTTGACACATCTCTGACACTAATATTATTATTTTGTATTATTGTTGATTGTTATTAGAATATAAATCCTAATAAAGGACAACTTGACACATCTCTGACACTAATATTATGATGTTGTATTATTTCTATTAGAATATTAGTCTTAATAAAGGACAACTTGACACATCTCTGACACTAATATTATGAAGTTGTATTATTGTTGTTAGAACCTGCCCGGGTCCAATAACGCTCATATTAAACTGCTGGATTTATAAGACAGGCCTGCGAGCTCCGCCCCTCCGGCGGCGCCCGTTGCGATGAGTCATCTGCCCACAACTTGCCCACTTTGACCCGGGCTGCTGGCGGAGACTTCCACTGGTTTCCCGAAAACGCCATTTTTTTCCTGGCGCTCAAGTGGTCTTATTGCCGCAGCGTGACGCACTACATACCCCCCCCCCCATTGTTTCCTTGCAGAACTCCAGCAGCTGGTGTTTGCTTTCGCCGCACCCCCTCCCACCACCCAAAACCACTTTGCGCCCCCGCCACCCCCGGCCCGCCCCCCTTGGCGGGGGTGCAAACAGACGAGATGAATGTTGACACAAAGGTCCGAGACCCCCTGGAAAACACTGCAATGTTTGCCCGGCCTCCTTTTTTCCCTCATTTTCCATCCCGCGTTGGTTTAGTCGGATCAGAACCAATTGGCGCCGCCCAAATGACCACGCCACACTTTCACTTTCGAGTCGGAGGGTACACCAGAAGTCAATTATAGGACATCGCGGTGTAGTAAAGTAGGGATGGGTATCGCTTACATTTGAACCCATACGGTACCAATTCCCGGGAATCGATACCGGTACTGGACGATACTCATTTTCGGTACTTTTGTGTGTGTTAATAAATAATAATTGCACTTCCAAGACATTAGATGGCAGTACTCTATATATAGGCTATCTAACGAGGAAGTACCTAATGTTAAAGTTAAAGTACCAATGACTGTGTGTTATGTTGCGCCCCACAAAGGGTTTCTACTGTAAGTATTGTACTTGTTAATTAAAGTTAAAGTACCAATGATTGTCACACACACACGAGGTGTGGCGAAATTATTCTCTGCATTTGACCCATCACCCTTGATCACCCCCTGGGAGGTGAGGGGAGCAGTGAGCAGCAGCGGTGGCCGCGCCCGGGAATCATTTTTGGTGATTTAACCCCCCAATTCCAATGTGTGTTGATAAATAATAATTGCACTTCCAAGACATTAGATGGCAGTACTCTATATATAGGCTATCTAACGAGGAAGTAGCTAATGTGTCATGTTGCGCCCTACAAAGGGTTTCTACTGTAAGTAATGTACTTATTACACACCAGCTGTTTGATCGGAACATTCATTTTTGTTGAAACTTGCCATGTAAAATCACTAATGCTAATAGTAGCCTGTCTATGACGAATCTAATGTGAATTAGCATCAAACTAGCACATTAGCGGTACCGATTCCCGGGAATCGATACCGGTACTGGACGGTACTCATTTTCGGTACTTTTGTGTGTGTTAATAAATAATAATTGCACTTCCAAGACATTAGATGGCAGTACTCTATATATAGGCTATCTAACTAGGAAGTAGCTAATGTGTTATGTTGCGCCCTACAAAGGGTTTCTACTGTAAGTATTGTACTTATTACACACCAGCTGTTTGATCGGAACATTCATCTTTGTTGAAACTTGCCATGTAAAATCGCTAATGCTAATAGTAGCCTGTCTATCACGAATCTAATGTGAATTAGCATCAAACTAGCACATTAACGGTACAGATTCCCGGGAATCGATACCGGTACTGGACGGTACTCATTTTCGGTACTTTTGTGTGTGTTAATAAATAATAATTGCACTTCCAAGACATTAGATGGCAGTACTCTATATATAGGCTATCTAACTAGGAAGTAGCTAATGTGTTATGTTGCGCCCTACAAAGGGTTTCTACTGTAAGTATTGTACTTATTACACACCAGCTGTTTGATCGGAACATTGATCTTTGTTGAAACTTGCCATGTAAAATCACTAATGCTAATAGTAGCCTGTCTATGACGAATCTAATGTGAATTAGCATCAAACTAGCACATTAGCGGTACCGATTCCCGGGAATCGATACCGGTACTGGACGGTACTCATTTTCGGTACTTTTGTGTGTGTTGATAAATAATAATTGCACTTCCAAGACATTAGATGGCAGTACTCTATATATAGGCTATCTAACGAGGAAGTAGCTAATGTGTTATGTTGCGCCCTACAAAGGGTTTCTACTGTAAGTATTGTACTTATTACACACCAGCTGTTTAAATTGTAACATTCATCTTTGTTGAAATTTGCCATGTAAAATCGCTAATGCTAATAGTAGCCTTTCTATGACGAATCTAATGTAAATTAGCATCAAGCTAGCACATTAACGGTACCAATTCCCGGTACCTGTTAAAACAATACCGGTACTGGACGGTACTCATTTTCAGTACTTTTGTGTGTGTTAATAAATATACTTTCCTCACGTTACCCAGGTGCCGTAACACGGATGTTACATAAATCGGTGCACGGTAGGACCGGCGGCATTCGGTCTGTGCCCAAAAAAAAAAAAAAAAAAAGAGGTTTTTTTTTTGTTGCGCCTTAAAAAGTGTTAATACTGTACGTATCATACTTATTCCACACCAGCTGATTGTAACGTGCATCTTAGTCGTAGTTTTCGTCCGCGCATTGGGAGGTGTCGAAATTGCCATGTAAAATCGCTAATGCTAATCTGTAGCGTGTCAATAGCAAAGCCAATGCATATTAGCATCACGCTAGTGCATTTTGTTGCCATATGAGTTCCTTCCTTGTGGTAATGTAAAATTAGGAGGTAAATTAATGAGTGATGTAAATAACTTACGCAATTATGTTTAGTTAATGATGTTTTTATTCATTAACTCGACATAAAGTAACTGCTAAAAATAATAATTATTAAAATGTACAAAAACAAACTTACTCACTTTACACCACGCCTCCAAATATTGATAAAAATAAGTTAAAAATACAAATAAATACAAATTAAATTAAAAAAAATTAAATTAAAAAAATTAAATTGAAAATAAATAACAAATAAATAATAATTAATAAAAAATAAATTAAAAAATATGTTAAAAATACATTAACTCGACATAAAGTAACTGCTAAAAAAAATTATTATTAAAATGTACAGAAACAAACTTACTCACTTTACACCACGCCTCCAAATATTGATTAAAATACGTTAAAAATACAAAAAATTAATAAATACATAAATAAAATAAAAAAATACACAAATTAAAAATAAATAACTAATAAATAATAAATAAATAATAATTAATACAAATAAATAAAAAAATACGTTAAAAATACTATAACTCGACATAAAGTAACTGCTAAAAAAAAAATATTATTAAAATGTACAAAAACAAACTTACTCACTTTACACCACACCTCCAAATATTGATTAAAATCCGTTAAAAATACAAAAAATAAATAAATACATAAAAAAATAAAAATAAAAATAATAATAATAATATACAAATAAAAAATAAATAACTAATAAATAAATAATAATTAATAAAAATACATTTAAAAATACGTTAAAAATACATTACCTTGACATAAAGTAACTGCTAAAAAAAATAATTATTAAAATGTACAAAAACAAAAGTTACTCACTCTACACCATGCCTCCAAATATTGATTAAAATATGTTAAAAATAAAAAAAATAAAAAAATACAAAATAAAAAAAATTAAAATATACAAATTAAAAATAAATAACTAATAACTAATAAATAAATAATAATTAATAAAAATAAATAAAAAAATACATTAACTCGACATAAAGTAACTGCTAAAAAAAATAATTATTAAAATGTACAAAAACAAAAGTTACTCTACACCACGCCTCCAAATATTGATACAAATACGGGGAAACAACAAGTATAACAGTTAACGTTTCTTCACTGAAGGTTGGCAGCTTCGAGGAGCTGCTCGAACTTCTTCTGTCA